>NC_138582.1:71376004-71578504 GCF_964289735.1 Phaethon aethereus
TGTTCCTACTAAGTTTGGGGGGATGAAGATATAGAGGGAGAAGATGCATATTTATTTTTAATTAGTCAATTTAGTCTCACAATTTAGCCCATAGTAAAATTAAGGGTATAACACAGAATTTTTCAAAGGTCCTTTTCTAACGTCACAATATATATGGTTTACAAGTTAATGTAAAACATTGATCTTATTAACTCTGCATCACGTACTCTTTAATTTAGACAATATGAACAGAATGAGAATTGAGTTATTCATGTCTTGTTGACGTACAAAGATAAAAATTCTTCCCCAAAGCCCAGACAACAGAGGAAAAAGAATACAAGATAAACAGTGCTTCCTTAACTTTTGGATATGACAATATTTGCCCTAACACCACTTTCTAATCCACCTCCTCAGCAAGATAATGTTCTCCTCCAAGATGCAAGGTGCAGCTGCCACAGGCAGTCTGTATTATTTTGGAAGGAGGGGCCTTGTCTTCTGCACTGTAGCAAAAGAGGGTATTTTTTTGATGACTAAGCAAGGCATTGTGAAGACTAGCTTCAGACTCCTGCTGAATGCCCTGGGCTGAACGCTGTCAGAAGGAGGAAAGGAACGTGAAAGGCAGACCCTGGACCTCTTGGCTTCTGGACCTTTTCACTCATGCACAAGGTGAGAACAGTAGATACAATAGCAAAAGATAATGTGATCTATAGTTCCTGTTCCCATTTCATCAAACTGCTTTTCCTGTTCCTTATGTCCATCTCATGCTTTTCAGTATCTACCTCTATGTCCATGTTGCTACAGATTCATGGAATGGAGCTTTAGATCCTCTAAACTTATCAGACTCCTGGAGAGGTCTTGTTTCTTCAAGTTTTCTAAGTACTGAGCACATTCTTTGATGTCTATGCTTCCCTAATACTCAAATGACAGGAAGGCATCTACTTCTGAGTTGAAAGATCTCAGGAATGCCTCAGCACCTTTCCTACTGGCCTACTTCAATACTTACTAGTGATTCTCACACATACAGAGAATGAGCCACAGAATTTGCCTGATTCCAGCTGCTGGCAACTGATTCTTATTGTACCACCTAAACTCTTAAAAATATTTCCTTTCTTCTTCATGAAGATACAATAATCTAATCAAGACATCTCTTAAATAATTTTTGACTGAAATTTCCAAGCCTCTTGCTGAAATATTTTACATTGTTTCTGTGCCCCTTTTGTTTCTTTGACAATCTGTCACAGAATCACAGCATGGCTGAGGCTGGAAGGGACCTCTGGAGATCATCTGGGCCAACCTCCCTGCTCAAGCAGGGCCACCTACAGCCTGTTTCCCAGGACCATATCCAGACAGCCTTTGATTATCTCCAAGGATAGAGACTGCACAACCTCTCTGGGCAGCCCGTGCTAGTGCTTGATCACCCTCACAGTAAAAAAAACTTTTCCATAAGTTCAGATATAACTTCCTGTGTTTCAGTTTGTGCCCATTGCCTCTTGTTTTGTCACTGGGGCAACTATCAAGTCCCATTACAGATAGAAACAGTAGATCTATTCGTAATGTCTCCATATATATATATGAAATATATATAATAAGAAAAAAAGTCACAAAAAGTCACCTCTACTTTTGCTCTGTACTCCCTGGTATCTACAACCTGGAGTCATGCTAGCTGGCCCTGTCTATGAGTCTGGTACTGAGGAGTCAACTTCTTTTGGTTGTTTATTGTGT
The DNA here is from genome assembly GCF_964289735.1 of Phaethon aethereus. Taxonomy (NCBI): domain Eukaryota; kingdom Metazoa; phylum Chordata; class Aves; order Phaethontiformes; family Phaethontidae; genus Phaethon; species Phaethon aethereus. The sequence goes on from NC_138582.1 coordinate 71,377,706, forward strand.
CCTAGATTCTTGAAAGATTTTTTTTGGCCATCCTCACCTCTCAAAACTCCTGGTGGAAACAAGCATAGTAGACTCTTCCTCTTCTCTTCTGTGCTTCTTGGTAGATCAGTAGGGCAGAATACTACTGGTAACACAGAATTTTTCTGATTTTTTTGGTCTTCAAATTAAAACATTTCATCCACATTCCTGACTTGCTGATAGCTTGATCTTATGTTATTCATACTATGCTTAGGAAAACCTAAACTTGGACATAAGAAATGTGCTATAATAGTTCCTTTAAAGATCAAGCACAACCCTTTGAGTAATGGTCACTAAGTTTTCAGAAATGTCTTCTGTTGCAGTGGACTGGTTATATGCCAAACATGATATTCTTGGAATTGCTTTTATTCTGCCATCACAGCCTAAGTTATTGAGCTGGGACATGTGCTAAGACTCTGAATGGGTTTGCGTTTTCTGACTCCATTGAGCACCAGACCCTGGGCAGTTCTTATGAGTGGCAGGTCTGATTCTGAGAGAAAGGTCAAACTTATGCTAAATTTACAACAAATATATATAAAGATGCAGTGTTGTAGCCTGATGAAATAACTTGAATTTTGAAGTCTTAAAGGTGATGCCAAATGGTACAGTTTTCTTTCAGATAAGTTAGTTCCCAGAGGATTAGAATGCTCAGAACATCAAAATATGATGTTTTTTTCTGCTATGTATCAATACATGGCCAATATGAAACCTAGCCCCAATGAGGGAAACTACTACACAGTCAGAAGTGCAAGGTTATTGTACCACAAATAGACAATGTAGTTATATTAAAACTGTTATTGTAACTTTGGCTTTTATGCATTTTGTTTATTTGCTTGGTATTGCAATAATAATATTGATGTTTATTTATACACTGGACATGAGCATGCCAAAAAAAGCCCCAAACTCTACACACTAAATCCACAGGATTTAAAGTAAGGAAAATAATCCAAAGTAAGAACATCAGCTAAGGTTTTCACTTCAGGCTTAGATCATACTCTTGTTTTTTGACATTACAGAGTTTGAGATTGATGTTACATGTCACGTGCTACAATAAGTGCAATGGAGAGAGATAAGGATGGCAGACTTAGCTACATATTTCCATTTTTTTGTGGATTAGAAATGGGCAGACCTCTAAATGCCTGATTTTGGTTGGGACTAGAGACCAAAATACTTATAAGCATATACATATATACACACACACAATTTGTCACATATTTATGTTAGCAGTTACTAAGACTTGTTCAATAAATTGTGCCCTATTAGAATCTGCAAACCAGCTTGGACTATATCCAAATATTTTGGCCTAAAATCTTTGAAAATGGTTGTCCAGCTTTGAGAAGAATTATGAGTTATGATGTCATTGCACTAACTGAGCTTTTGAATTTTGGTTTCAATGATGTTTTCACAGTCAGAGGTTTTTGGTTTTGTTGTGGGTTTTCTTTTTCCCTTTGGCTTTTGTGTTAATTTAGAACAAAAAACTTCCTCTCTAATTCATGGAGTCTCCTATAATCTGTTAGTCATTAGCACAACAAAATTGTCTTGATTGCCACTTTTGTTGGGACCCAGTAACTGACTCCTGCAGTGTTCTGCGTCAAAACATGTTACTAAGTTCCACTGTGAAGATTAGTGGTATGGTTGTGGTTTTTTTCAGAAGCACCAAATGATGTGCGTGTATCTGAAATAAGAGCATCTAACTCTTTGTTTTTGATGTGGACCCTGGCCTTTAGGCACTGCTAGAATTCAAGTCCGTAATAGCTGTGGACACAACATTATTATTATTATGCTTTGTGTATAAGCAGTACAGCACAAATCTACATGAGCATTTAAGCACTGAACTTCTGTTAATACTGATGAAAATAAGGCTCCTAAAAAGACTCTGTGATGCTGCCCTTGCAGATCCACAGGCAAAGAGCAGTTGCCCTGGAGACATACTTAAATCCGTATATCATAAATCAATCCAATTGCAAATAATCTGTCTTCACATGTCAGTTATTAATTCATAGTTGTTGTGGTTTTTTTAAAGAATCAGAGAAAAGAAACAGTCTGGAGAAATTTCTTTCATAAAAAGGTTAAAATATATTTTATCTATTCCCAAGGTGGTCATTTTAATAGGTGGCAGTACAGAAAGTCTGAGGATGCTTTCAGAAAGGGTATCAAACAAGAGCTAGTATGAATTTAATCTATATTTCACACAAGCCTTGACAGACATTCACAATGTTAGTGGTGAGTGAATAATTAACACTATTTTTTTGGTGTGCCACTGAATCACACTACCTCTTCTAATCAGTCTGTGTTGGGTGATGCTATTATAACAAACCCATTATCAATATAGCAAATGCTGTAATCCCACATTCAGAACCTGGTGACAGGGTCATAAAGCCAAGAAGCTGCTGGGGAAGTGGAATGGGAACAGAAGAAGGAAGACTGACATGCTTCCCAGAAGGCTGCATAGCGGTGTCATCCCTCCTGATTCACACAGACTTTACAGATCCTCAGAACTGGACAGGAGTTTTCCACCTCTGACATGTCTTTCATCTCGAAGAATAGTCCTTGAAAGTGTTGAGAATGTTAATTCATAAGATTCTTGCTGTTTTGATGGTAGGCTTGTTTTTTCATTGAGGTCAAACACTTCTATTCAACTAGAGGCCTAAAAGCACTCAGTGAGCACGTAGGAAATGAAACCCCTGAGCAAAGGCTAAAACACTCTGCATCATAAACACCATCCTCAGCATGATTTCATTCTTCCTGCCTGCACTGGTGTCAACCATTAGTCTTCCACAGAAGATCCTAATTGAACTTTCTCCTTTCTTGATAAGGCTGGGAAGAGGTAAGACTAAACTGATGTATCAGAGGGTTTTAGAGAAGGCTTCAAACTTCTTTTTATATTTTAAGAGAATCAAAATATCATAATAAAAAGTTCTGAAAAAGAACTGGTACTTGAGGTCAGAATCTCAGAAAGCAGTATTTGTAAAACATCTTGCAGTCATAATGAAAATGTTACAATCTCAAAATACCAGTTTTCAGAACTTGCCTTGTAATTGTTCTTAAACAAGTTTGCTAGAGCCTGGAAAAACAGAGGGACATTGAAGTTAAAAGATTGTCTAGACCAATATCTCTTTCAAAGCATTTTTCTTGATACTTTGTGTTACTTATTTGTGGGGTAAGACACGTCTTCTGGATAAAAGAAAGTGAACTATTTCATTCATGCCATTTCATGTCCTTGTTGCTCTTCAGGGATGATTTACTTTGCATGCATACGCATGTAATGTACAGTAAATAGTATAGCCATAGTGTTCCATTACCTGTGCAGCCCAGGTGTACAAGCTTCGCAACCAACTATGGGTGGAATGACACTGTGAGACAGTCCGGATATCTTCCACAGCAAAGTGCAGCAGACTGCATGACAGATCATGTAACGATGTGGGGACTGCAGCAGCAATTGTAAAGCACAGTGTACCCTAACTAGCAGCACATCGCTGGTTGGACAGCATGGCATAACACAAGAGCACAAGAACACAAGAGCACAAGAACACAAGAGCACAAGAACACAAAAACATGAGCTATATTCACTAAGACAAGAGTGACTGCATTGAGAACATGGCAAGCTACTGCTTCTAGCATAGAGCTTGGATGGTAAAGCCTGGACAGCTGTAGTTGTGCAGAGTAGCATGAAAATGACGGAATCACAGCAACTGCGTGGCATGGTTTGATGTACTGATGATTTGACTACCCAGTGCTGCTGTTTTTTTCTTGACATAATGCAGCAATGGCTGCATAATGCAGCACAACATGTCCTTCATGGCAGCGCAGACGTTGCACTGGACCAATTCTTTTTGGTTTGCTTTGCTTTTTGTACATTGATCATTATTTCTCTTTCACGTATTTTCTCATTTACAACTTGCTTCACTGATTCCACTTAGCCAGTAGACATCCTTTACAGATAGAAGAACAAAAGGGAAATGTTCTTGTTTAGAAAAAGAAGCCTATAGTTAGCACACTGAAGAATGATTCCATATTCATTTCACAGCCTCATCACTTGCTGCGTAAATAGCAATGCCACATCCCATTCACAAAAGAAGAGCAGAAATAGCCTGTTTGGGTTTTTTTGTTTGTTTTTGTGTCATCCCTCCCCCCCAAGTTCTTCTCTGAAGACCTGTGACACTGTATCCAGAAGTTTTACTTTCAGTTTGTGGGTTTACTTTTGTTGTAGATTCAACAATTGCTTCTCTTTTGGTTTTTGCACTCTAAGACTGTAGAGCAATTTGGTGGTATTTATCAGCAATTTCACTGAAAACCTCAGTGTCCCTGAACTAGCATACTCACACACTTTCATGCAAAGAAAACAAGTTGAATTTTGGAGTATAAACTAGATTATCACCAGTTTAGATTACATGCATCATAGGAAAACAGTATGCATTTTAGTAACATCATAAAGTAAACAAACCACTTCCATATTAATCTTGCTATCTACCGATGCCACAAGTAAAATCTCTATTTAATCCCCATGCATAGGTGAATATTATCCTATTAATTGTGCAGAGTGAGCTTTCTGGGGGAAAAAACAACAAAACCCAAAAATGAATTAGTATGGATTTGCAATTTGAGATTTCCATGATTGACATGTGACGCAGACATGTAACTGCACATATACAGTTTTCCTTTTATAGCCAGTGCCATTGGACAACTATCAGTCAACGGGTAGGATACACTTCCTCCTCAGCACCTGCACAGTATTTAGTGTTGCCTTGAGCATCCTAACTACACCAAAGAGAAAGCTACCAATGTGGCGTTGAGCATTATGTTACGCATTTAATGGGTAAAAGGACCAAGTTCACTTATCACTTGCAGGTTTTTTTTCTGTTGATCATAGTAGATGTAGCAATTCAACATGGCACAAAACACTTATTTTTATTCTTGTAACCCTCATAATAAGCAGTATGTCTTGTCCACATTTTATAGATGGAGAACTTAATGCAATAAACAACTGAGGTACTTACCACTGGAAGTCTGAAACAGAGCTGGGAAATAGAGACAGAGCCAGTGACAAACTAGTGCTTTAATCTCAAGAGTTTAAAAGTCACTTTGGTTTAGTATACAGTAGCAACAAGAGTACGTTGAGACACTTGCATAGTGAAAACCTTTCCTTCCAAATGGGATCTAGTGATGTGGGTTCATGTTTTCTTCCAGGACTTGCTACAGCTCCTGGTGCCCACAAAGGAATAAAAATAGGAAAGTTGCAGTGTTTCTCATCTCATAGAGACAGACTGTATGAAATGAGGTAGGTAATAGAGTTTCTACTCTACAGATGTTTAAAAAAATACCCATGAAGGTTTTGGCAGATTATCTATAAACTGGAAAAGCTTTGCATCATAGAAAGTGAGGATTGGAGATACCCCTCGAAGTAGGACAACATTCTAATTACCTTACAAGCTCTTCTTATTTTCCACCTTAATAAAGAACAAAATTTTCTAGCATTATCAGTGTAGCATTTTTGTAAGTATGGTTATCTTTTCAAAATTTGTGGGAAAAACTAAACCTATTCAACATCTACTCGGGTTCAGAACATAAACCAGAGGGCATACACTTTTCCTCTTTTCAGGATCTGTAGGCAACTGGTTAAAAAGTTTTGCTATCTGATAAGTACAAAATAAACCACCGAGGTGTGCTGAAAACAGAAAAAATAATTTTAGTACAAGCAAATGAATGACTGTGGTTTTGAGCAAAATCTGTTTTGGTCAGAATGGTACCACTGCTCCGTGCTTGCCAATGTCAATGCCACACATTCGGGTTCCCTGGAGCAAGGCCATCAATTTCAGCAGTGGAGAATGAAAAGCTCAAGCAAAAAGCGTAAATAAGCATACTGTGCTTTTGAAGAGGTGACCCAAAAAGCCTGGGAAATGGAAAATAACTGTTATTATGTACTCATTATAGATAAAGAAATATGTTACAATGCCCTAGAGACTTAACCCATGTGTAAAACCAGGAAGGGAAACTACTTGCAGATAAAAGCTCCTTTTCTAAGCCCTGTGAGGTTCTGCTCCTATATTTTTGTGTGTTCCTGTGTTTAACCACACAAGTAACCAGCAGGAATGACTTCTGGGTAAAGTGGAACCACCCTTGTGCAGCTACAGCATCATGTCCTCAGGCTTTGATCCTGGTGGTTGACATAAAGAAGTGGAGGTCTATACATGGGTGAAGCAATAATACCTTGATTGAAGCTCTCCAGAGACATAAGGATTCAATTTTATGGACTATATCCATTAATTTCAATGGGGCCCGGATGTTATCCCAAGTCTGTCATGGAAGGTGATGGGATTAAAAAAAAGGAGAGATTGGTAATGAAGCTGTATATTAATTTGGATGAGAGCATCCTATATGGGAATTGAAGGAAAATAATGTGAAATAAAATTAAGTACTTATGCACTTTAAGCCAGATGTTTACACTGTCTTATTCATTATCATGTTCATTATCGTATTTATTTTGCATTGATTATTCATAATGATTGACTATGAATGTCTTCCTCTTTAGATTTTATGAATGGTTAATCCCCTACAATCCTCTCTCATCCTTAATTTTTTCTTTTTGGAGCATAACGTTGCTACTCTTTATGAAATAAGAAACAGGCAGAGGATTTGATCTTCAGAATTCATAAGGAAAATACTGTACAAATAAATAAAGCCCATTTCAATTACTTCAGAGAGAGTTCTTTGTATTTTTAGTAAAAATAAGTTTCAATATTTCAGATCAAAATAATGGTTTCATCAGTTTTGTATGTGAGAGTGATAAAGTGGACTCTTCATTTTTATGTTTGTGATTTTTTTGTATATCTGGAGTTGAATCATAGAAATGATAATTAGAGAATTTTATAATTAAAAGAAACCATGATAAAGGTAAGATTGAAATGTAAGTGACAAAGGGCTCAGGTATCAAAAGTAAATATTTATACATCTGTTTCCCACAAACTGACAGAAGACTCTTTTCAATGTTGGATTGGCGGTCTATCTTTCAATCATCTATCCACCTATTAAGCCAGAATCACCAGTATGCTAACCATAATTCTGGGGATGGAAAAATTTATGCTATAAAAAAACAAAACAAGGGGAAAGAGAATCAAGTCTAAGAATAAACAAATTTCAGATTACTCACAAAAGACCCTTTCACAGCACCACTGACAAGGAGCTGTTTAACTTACCTCGTTAAATAACAGAACATTTTAAGGAACTTCAGTTGTTTCTCATCTAAAATAATACATTTAGAGTCAATTTATGACCTTTCCAACTTTCACGTCCTCTGTTTGTCTTGCTTGTGTTCTGTTAAACAGGAAAAGTGTTGTGACCCATAATTGCAGGCAGATTCACAGCAGGTTTTTAGGAGCTTTTTTTGCCACGGTGTCCGAGCTGTCTCCATCTGCTACTGTCTTGTGTGCTTCCCACAGGGGGACCTGGCTAATTTTTCAGTCAATTAGCAGAAGGGTTGCTTTTGTTCTCCAAGTGCACCCCCATGGGCTCCTCTTACACCCTGGACACACTGTTCAGATGTTGGAAGTTTTCAAAAAGCATATCATGTTATTCTTTTTCTGCTGACCTTTGTGACATTGTTGGGCAAATGCTGTCTCCTGTAATCATAGACACTTAGATTAAACTGTGTAGACTAACTTTGGAATGTTTTTAATATGAATACTAACATACATGTAGCAATGGCTTTTCTTAAATGATTTCTGAAACCTTATGTTGAAGGTTTCTTCTTTTTCATTCAGGAGGAACCAGTTAACATACTAATACTTCATCATGATCATATTTACTGTATATTTTACTCTCTTAATGGAAAAAAGGTTTCTTAACAACTGCTTTTGCTACTTACCTTCTAGCAAGGAACATTTAAATGTTGAATGGAAACCAGGTTATAAACACAACTCCAGATTCAGTGAAAAGTACTTATGTAACAAATGAAACAAAGAGCTGTAAGTAGTAGATTTAATTGTACACATGCATGTTTATATCTTTATATAGCTAGTGGAGGGGTAATGCAAACATTATATAGTTGTTGAATAATAACCTGATAGTCAGGCTCCTTGTGTATTCTTTGTGTTGCTTTCTATGAATTTTAATCAGGGTTTGGCTAAAATGCACTCCTTGCAAGACGGAAAATGCTGTTATTTCAGTGTAACAAAATATTACTAGGTTTCTGAGAAAAAGTCAATGTTTTCTTTTGGAAGAATATAGTTGAGCTAACAGAAAGCAATATGCTTTAAGCCTCTTATTTATGCACATTTCATTTGGGATGCTATCTTGCCTAGGTGTCCCTGTGCCTAATCGGCTTCGAGAAATTTTGAACATCAGTTTGCATATGATATTCTCCATGTGCTGTAGTGACCACTGTATACTGCGGGAGCGTGTAGAATTCTCCCTTTTAATTTCACTGTCATATCTTTTATCTGAGATTTCTATCATCTCGGATGCAAATATGGATCAGTGAGGGTATTTTTCCTTCTCCTTAGCTCCACGACCACACTGCTGCTTTTTACAGTAGGATATCAAGCAAGTTCGTTTTCCTGTAACCTTTCATCTGCCCAGCCTCTTGGCTATATCTTTCTATAGTTAATAAATATACTTTTCCTCAGTGTTAAGCAATAAAATATTCACTGGGTCTGAGCTGGGGTTAACAGATTTCTGAAAATTTTATTGCGTGACAGCCTGTCCTGAATAATCCCCTCAGCTGTCTCATGTTCTGGGGCAGAAATGATCTTATGTGTCACTCTAATAGTCTAGAATTACACTTGTATCACTGTCACCAGCATATGGGGCTGTGTATACCCCTAGGCCCAGCTCCCTCTCTTTCACGGCATTTAAAATGATAACATTTGGCAAAGCCAGTTTTGACAGAAAGTGAACTCTCCTTTCCGCGCCGCTGACAAAGCCGGCCACCGGAGGCCTGACACCGAACAGCCAGTCACCGTACTCTTTGCTGGGTAATGATCGCGGGTTTCCCTCCTCTTAATAACCGCCTCACTGCAAGGGGAGGCTTGAGTGCAAGTCGTCACTTAATTATACAGTCTTCGTCTTAAGTGCTTTATTCATGTGATGGCTTCAGCTGCTCAGGAGTTATCGTAGCTTTTCTTTTATTTCCACGCTGCCAAAACGTACCCATCGCTGGGCAGGCGACGGGAGAGGGAAGGACTTTGGCAAGATAACGGGCAGGAATACAAACCTGTTTGTGTGTGCTCAAAAGCAAAACAATTTTAGGTAACTGCACTTCATATCATCATAATAAATCTCTGACTGTACTGCACTGCACTGCTAAAGGCAGCTGCTAAAGGTGGTGTACAGCTTGTGTTCAAAAAACCGAGGGGAAGAAAAAAAAGAATTCAAAATGAAAGAAAAGAAAGGTAAGGAAAAAAAAAGTTACTCTTTAAAAGGTGAGGCCAGGCCCTGAAAAGTTATTTTTTAATACAAACAAAATAAAACGTGGCAAATCAGGAACTTGGTGCTTAGGTGAACCCTTTATTTAGGTTTGCCAAACTAGCCAGTAGACATTACTGAAATGCGGAAAGTTGTGCCAGTAGGTGTTCCTGGCATCATAAGGAGGACATAGGACATTATTTACTGTTGCCGCTAGACAAATCATATTCATATTTCTCCCACACTCCCAATTTTAGTTTAGAATTTGAATTTCTTTTTACAGTATACTTTCACCATTCTAACTGATATGCTTGTAAAGGAAGCCTTGACTCCTTTTCCCATTTCCCCTTGCCCTCTCCATAATACATCTAGTCTGAAGCTGTGATAATTCCCGGAGGATGTCTTTACTCATGTGTATTTTAGCCTGCTCTTAGGTAGTATACATTTCAGGGTGACTATTAAAAAAGAGAATAAAGCTTTTTTTTTCTCCCCCCGCCCCTTAACACAATGTTATCTACAACTATTTTCAGTACTTTGTCCACACCAAGGAAATGGCCCCTATTGTTTTGCTTACATCCAGGCGTTGATTTTAGAAACATCTGGGGAGGCTCCTCATTTTTCCTGAATTCCTGTTTTCAGAAAAGAAGAGCTGTCTTGAGCTGTCTTTCATTACTAACACACAGTGAAATGGGCTCCATTATATGGAGAAATGAGAGATGTTATGGACTACAGTGGTTTCACAGAGATCTGGAGAACTGAATCATCTCAAAGGGGGGATGGATAAAAAAATTGTCCCGGAAAATTAACTTGTTGGATAATCATCTGAACTGTTTGAAATTTCAACCAAATTCCAGATCTTTTGTGTTTCACTCAATTCTCTTTCTACAATGGCAATCTCTTAGGACTTACCACTGCACAACCTGAAACCCAATGATATGGCTGCATGAAGCGTAATGCTCAATGACCTCTTTTGTAGGACTATAGAGATCTCATTAACATTAATACCATTTGTGGAGAACCTTAGGACAATGTGAAGCAGAGCTTTAAAAAACATGCATTCACCCACAGATGTGCATTGAAATTTTAAAGACACGTGCTGGATTGTTAGGAATATGCACGCTGAATTTTAAACAAATCCCTGAAGTTTCTGGTGCCACTGCTTAAGCACTTCATTCTCTGTTATGTGCAGTGACTTTCATGAACAGTTTAAAGCAGCGTATGAACTATTTGCCTGGAACAACTTTGCATTCATTCTTACACTATGGATCTCCTGGCAGCTCTCTCATGATTCCACCCGTCGAGACACATGCAGTCCCTCTCCATGCACCCGTTAGTTGTCCTTGTTGTGATGAATAATCCTCAGGTAACGGGTGGTCGTGGAGCTAGCGCGTGCATGACTCTGAACATAGATCCTCACTGCTGTGTTTAGCTGCCCTGTCAAGCTCGGTACAACATATACTATTACTGAAAGCCGGATGATGACTTTAGGTCATGGCCCTTTGTGATTGATCTAAACATTTCTTTGCCTTCCAGCAGAGAAAGCAGTAAATCTGAGTTAAAATTTTGTATCCTTGACTTGTCATTTCGGTTAACTGCTGCCTGTATATGATTGCGTGTGCGCACCTAAACATACATACACACTTATTTGTGTGAATGCATATTTATATAGATGAACACACCCACAAACACATGTGCAAATACAGAATTATTTGTCAAATTATGTGCTGGGTTCACTACTTTTACACTGTTTACATGTGGCTTAATATGTCTGTGGTTGGTAACATTTTAAAACCATTTAGTAGATGATGTCAGAAACTTGTTGGCAACACTGATATTCAGTGGTGGGAAGAGAGTAAAACAACAGTGAGGGAGAGAAACTTAGTTAGAATACAAGTTGCTGATAATGTAGGCTGTGCTTAAAGAAAGTCAGTCCCATCTGACAAATATATACCTGAGAGCTAACCCATACGTGCTCAGATAAATGGTGCTTTTTACCACCGTATGGAGACAGTAGAATGTAACAAGTTCAGTTTAAGCTGAGACTTATTATACGGGATATATTATTATTATATGGGGCTAATATATATTAATATATATGGTTATATTATTATTATATGGGATCATTATTAATATATGGGATCATTTTTCTTCATGAGGAAGGTCTCAGGTCAAAGGCAAGATTGTATCACCCCAGGATGGCTGCCTAGAGACACAGAGAAGCTCGTTACTCGCCCAGTTAGGTGCATGATGAAAGAGCAGCGCAACATTGAGAAGATGTACAGGCTTGGTTCTGCCTGAATCAGAGAGGTAATAGTCACTTGCTATGAGTTTTGGTCTCAGCGATATTAACGTTTCTGTGAAAACAGGAATTATTGGGTTTTGTCTTTAGGATTCAAAACATGGTATTTTCATCTGGATTGCCTGCGTTAAGGCAGTCAAAAAGTTCTATTAAGTGCAGATAAAGTACAAGAAAGTAACAGGGGAAAAAATAGAACTGTGAATCATGTAACAAACTGCATTTTCACACACTCTGATGGTCATCTGTTAAGATCTGTGTGTTATCTCAGAACTCAGTTACATGAAAAAAGGATACTTATGTATTATTTCTGAGCTGTATTAAAAATGTATCTTCTTATCAACTATTGCATCATCCCAAACTCTTTGAAAGTAATCAAGCAAAGCTCCTAAATGACCTGTTACTCATGATGGCCTCCAAACAGACATCTCATTGTAGAAATGGCTATTCCCATGTGATTATGACAATTTAGCTATCATAAAATTAGTTGCCAGCTAGTTTTTTATAGATTTCTGCATCCAGTTCAGAGTAAGCACAGCTGAACATACGAACCACAAAGTGTACTGTGCTCTGTCTCACTGTCTTATACTCAGTGGCTAACACCTGACATTTTCTTCGTACAAAATCCACCATTTTCTTTGCCGAAAAGAGTTTTATTTATATTTGTTTCGATCAACTTTTTTCTAATAGGATGACCTCCTAATCTCAAATTGTAGAGGAGAAAACTTGAATAATCACATGACATGGATGAGTTCCATAGGATTTCTCAGAAGGCTTTGTCGATCCAAATGTATCATTCAGATTGTTTTACTCAGAAAATCACGTCAAGACTGAGGCATACCGAAAAAGTTATTTTGCCTGGCAGAGTTTAGATTGCCAGAATATACACTAGGCAGTTGTAATAATACTTATATGAAAATAGACCTCTTTTTTCCCTGCATAATTTTTCTGTATAATGTACAAAATATGTATTTAGAAAACAGGGGTTCTATTCTTGTCACCACCTTGGCTAGGTGGTTTAGTATCTGCGCCTTTTTCAGGAGCAAACTGGAGACAGTTTTCTCTTTTTCTTCATCTGTTTAGACTGTAAATGTTTACTTGGGGCCTGTTGTTTACTGTGTGAATGCATAGTACCTGACAACTTTTTAAGGTAGTAAAGAGTGGGAGAAGAGTGTGAAGCAACTACAATGAATCTCACTGTTGTCTTTTAAATTCTAGTCTCTTTTGGTATTTAACATAGAAGCAAAAAATTTGGCTGATAGGAAGTTGGCTGGTTTGCCTGGGTGTGTACTCAGAAGCCGTATTCTTCAATGCAATATAATGGAAATGATTATTTAAAGAAAAAATCACTGTCTTTGAATCAGAATAAAGTGTAGTACCAGAAAAACAAACAAACAAAAGAAGTTTTTTTATTAATGAGTGATCAAAAAAGGCAGATAAATAATCTTTCGAGACAAGAAATGAGATTGTACATTCTTTCCAGGCTAATTTTTGACTGGAATAAAGATAACATGGGTATCAAATTGTCATATTGTCAATTTGTCATACTGAATTTAGGGATAGTATTATGTACTAACAGTTTGCTTTGGCCTTGTACACACTGAGGTAAACTGTACCAAGCGCAAGCTTGTTATAAATTCTTGTAAATATCATTGTGCCAGCCTTTTTGATCCTCTATATGCTGGGGTTAGTTAAGCAAACTTAACAATTAACCAGTGTAGTGTGATTTGTATTCACATTTGTTTATGAGTTAAATCCTTGTCCTTTCATGGATGAACCTCAGAAATCTTTTTCCAGCTATCAGTTATACTCAAATATACGTTAACTTTTAACAAGAAATTATGTTAAGAAAAGTTAGATAAACAAAATACAAATGTTACAGAAAGGTAGTTTTGATTTTCAAGGTTCATTGTACTTGATTGGTTCAGAATATGTTGCAGTTTATCTCTACCTAATAAGAATTCCTTATGCTGGTATGTCATATCTCTACTTGAACCAAAGTGATTATCCAGGCCTTAATAGGAATGATACTGGAGGAGAAATGCAAACAGTGTTAGGACCACTTCAGATGGGGTGAAGTCATAGTCACTTTAGTCAGAATCAAGTGTATGATGTGGAATGGTGTCTATGAAGCTGATGAATGAGGGGCCATTATAAAGCCCAGTGCTCTATTTAAAATGGAGAGAAGGGTATGTGTAGAACACAAAAATAGAAGTGCTTTCTCTGGCAGGAGATTGGAGTAACAACTATGAGACAGAACTGTTAATATGATTGAAAATAGGTGGTTGGTTTTATTCATGATCGTATGGAGTTTTATCACTACTATGAGGATGACTAGAGCTTTGGTTCATTACACCCTGGGTGCTAAGAAAAGAGAAAAAACGATAAGCCCGTTTGTGTTTCAGGAATTAAAAGTGTTACAAACTACAATGTAAGAAAGAGCATTGAAAAGAAAGAGTTCTAGCTCATGGATGCCAATATTCTTCAACAGAAGGCAAAATGAAAATGATATAAGCATTTTAAGAAAAGTTAGAATCAAAAGCCCTTTTGAATTTCAGTAACACTTGGTAGTAAGGTTTGAATTTCTTTGTATATTATTGTCCACTACATGGCTTTTAATGTTAGGTGTTGAGTAAGCTAACAAAGATTGAAGGAGCTAATAAAGAGAATTGTAATATCCCCAGTGATGTTTTTTATTTGTAGTCACCTGGGAAAACTTTCAGAAAATATCAGAAAAACATCTGGAGATCAGAATTATTAAATGCCGCCACTGAGGCTTGACTCATATTATGGTGTTCCCATAAAACCAGCCTTCTTCAACATAATTTTTAGTGCTTTTAAAAAAAGTCAGATGAGTACAAATAAGACTCAGTATGAAATTTAGTATTGATCTCAGTAGCTGTTTGTGTTGGTATGAGCATTTGACACCCATTTTCTACTCACTCAGAGAAGATGCTTATCGAAGTAATTCAGTGCCAGTTCTTGCTATTCTGTTGTCTCTTGCCAGGTCATGTCAATGGCAAAATGAGCCTCAATAAGGAAAAAGAAATCCTTGACAAAAGGAGAGAAACAGTAAAAATTATGGAGAACAGAACAGTTAAACCAGGGCCAAATCCTTTAATGTTTTAATGGAAGCTAATCACCTGAATCTGTCCACTGAATTTAGTATGACCTACAGATGCTTTCATGAGTCACTGGGTCTGAGCTAATATACTCTGCTGCAAGATGAGGCATATGGCTTAGACTGCTCTGCGCTAATACATCTATTCTGGACCAGAGTTGACTTTTGTCTGGCCAGGCTGAAAATGGGAAGATTGAGGCTAGCTCTGTTTTTATTCATCCATGCAAACATGCCTGCTGAAAACTTTCAGGAACTGGACTTCATGTCTGCCACATGATGAGAAAAAGTGTCACTGTTCGAGCGCTCTGAATTAGGAAGTCAATGTTTATCTGGCAGTGTATTTGTTGTAGTACCATCATGGTATAAATGGTCCATGAATATGACAAAAAAGTTATATTTTCTTCAAGGTAAAATAAAATTAACAAGGTAGAGGCTACACCAGAAAGAAAAAAAAAAAATAATCAGAGAAATGTTCCCTAAGTTAGCATTACTCTCACCCATCTGGGAAACTGTCTCATTTTGCAACACCGTAGGGATTTGTAGCAAACAGTGTAAGCAAAGGGTCAGCATCTGGGGGAGGGATAGGAGAGGTTTCGATTACAACAGACTTCAAGCATTCAAATCTGAATTGGATTTCTTTAACCTGTGCTCTTCATGGTCAAAAAACTCTATCTTTCACATCCTGGCAGAAAGGATCACAGTGTCTCAGTGGGTGTTGGCAAGTTTGCATGAGGAAACATCTACTTCAGGAGAAGTGGATAGCTTTTTACAAATTCTTTGCCAAAGTCTTTGGGACAGTGTTGCTGTGTGGCTGAACCTCCAGTACCACTCGGGTACAGCGTGGACACGATCCTTCCTGTGATCCTGTTTAGGTAAGGCAGCTTCTCGTGTCCAGGTGGCTTCCCTGTTTCTGTCCTTTCAGGTTTTGAGAATCACAGCATTTTCCTAATTTATGCTGCTGCTTCTGTCAATGACTTTTACCTATTCTGAGGCTGAGGGATACAAGGGAGTATTGTGCAACAATATGGAAACTCAGGCATTCAAAGCATCTCACCTGAATTTTTGGTTTCACGTTAATTCAGAATGCGATGTGAAAGCTAGAGGTCTTGAAAATGTACAAACTGAGCACCAGTAATTTTCACCTGAACTCATTCAAACTGAAGCCAGCAGGTTTCAAAGAGCTCTAATAATTACTGAGTGACTTAGCAAATGCTTGTCTGATCCTATATTTGTGACTTAGCACAGAATTCTAACCTGCTTTCACACTCTCCTTAGCCAAATTAAGAGCTCTTAGACAATGATGGATGGCAAGTCTGCCACACTCTGACTTTAAAGAAGTTGAAATAAAGTACCAGCTGGAAAGAAATAATGGAAATGTGGATGGGGTGTTCAGTACACATGTAAATGTAAATAACACATATGAGTGACAGCGGAACTGAAAAGAAAGGCTTTAAAATATGTTTCCACATCCCCCAAATAAGATATTGAAATGCGAGGATACAGACCACTACATATCATTATCAGAAAAATGTATTTCAAACATGGAAAGGGGGTTAGCATAAATCCATAACAGAAGCCTTAAGAGATGTAATGGATTTGCTCTCTGATGCAGAAGTTTAAAGGCAAGACTCAGATGGCAAAAACGTGAAGTGACTCCTTTGAAGACAATAAACTTCATTTTCATACACAATGGCACAATCCTGTAGGAGCAAGAAACGGCATACCTCAGAAGGCATTTGCGCCTTTCCCCTTTTCTGTCCTCCGTGAGGGTGATTATGATACAGTCCTACAGAAGAAAACTGAGGAAAGGGCCATGTTAGAGTTTAGCCTAGTGTTAATATACATTTGTGCAGAAAGAATGACTGGCAGGTGATATGCTGGACTTCTGTGTCTGCTACCTAGCCTGAATATATCTTCTTGTCACCATCATCTTTCATTTTTGGCTGCACTTTTGTTATGAGTTCTTGTGGCATCGTGAGTACTGCACTCTTGCTTCATGGTCACCCTGTTGCCATGAAGCTTTACTCTGGGATTTACATATAGAAATCAATATTTGTTCTGGATTAGTATCAGTGAATTTACTTCAGATTTTCAGACACTGTGTGAGTATCTAAGTGTTGCTACTAATTGTAATAATCAGCTGCTTGGAAAACCAGGGATCCTACCCTGCTCTCAGATGTTCAGAGAAGGAGTGTGACTTGTAATGCCATAACTAAGTCTTAATAATGTGAATTTCTCTGCAGGTATCTATATATCTTCACAAAACTAGTCCTGGACATAATATGTGGTAACTGCTGAAAGGAAGCAAAGAACAGAGAGTTATGAAAATGCAACATCTTTCTGAGCTACTTCAAGTTCTCTACAAATGAGATACTGAAAGAAAAATTCACTCTTTATTTAATTTTAGTGAGTCCAGGGGTGTTCCTTGTAGACTGAATTTATACAGAAAGAGACAGACAAACTGAAAGAAAAAGATAGAGATAACAGAAAAACTGATAATCAGCAGGGTAGATAGCACGTCTAAAACTATAAATCCTTCCAGTTATGGAAATACACATAAACGGTTCTACAATGTCTTTTAAATTTAATCCCTGAAACACAAACATTTAGGAGATCTTTTTTAGCAGCAAACAAACAAATGCTCAAGCTTCTTAAAAAAAGTAATCTTTACAGACATGTAACCTTGAACAAGAGCTGATTGATTAGATCTGAATCCAGCTGAATAATGCCAACTCACTTATACAATCCCAGTTAATATTTTTTTATCCATAGGCTACATCAGTTTCTAATGTATGGCTTTTAAGGTTACATCACCATTGGAAATAAAAAATTTGGCATGGTTCAGGGTTCAAGGAGCATTACAGGAGAACTATTTTGTATGTCTTTGTTGAACTAAGACATTATGTTTTCAAAAAAAGTCAAAATAGGAACTGAATTCCTTTAAGAAATACAGGTATCTGCCACAGAGACTCAGTAAAAAAAAATTGTGATTTATTTTATAATAAAGAAGATTTATTTTTCATTTTATATTTAAATAATCTACTTTTTTGAACGTATAAATCTAGTTCAGTTTTCTGCCTTCTGTGCAAGAGGCTGTGATCAGTTTATCTCTGCTTTGGTTCTGGACAAACAGTACGTATCTGTTGCAGGTTCATTTGAATAACTTGATGCATGTATATCCTGATGAAACACTAATAGACACTGTGTAGCCATACTACAGAGGCACACTAATATGTTTGCTAAGCTGATCAATAATAAGATTGATCAGTCTTTTGCTTGGCCGAGTTAATCATGCTATTGATCAGCTTAGCAAACACATCGCTTGCTTTAAGCGCTATTGCTATACAGGCTCTCCTCCCCACCCCCACCAACTGGACGGACATCAGGAGATTTCAGAAAATGAAATATAACAACATTTTCTACAGTAAGTGTTCCTATTACTTCAGGCTCATCTTTTGTGGATAACTATAACATTTCATGATTAAGGTGTTTAGATTTCTTAACCTCCTCTTGCAAGTTTGAGTGCTGCTGTCAAAAACCTGTGAAAATTTCAGAATCTCTTTTCTAAGGCATAAGACACTTAGCCCGGGATCTGGCTGTAATGAGGTCCTCTTTCTGACATCAATTATTTGAGATTCCCGCATCCTATATGCATTCTGTAAAAGCATCTCTGGCTTTCGAGGCTTTAGGCTTTCTTAAGGGAAATCATGTAAATGCAGACACAAGTTCAATACAATCGGAAGATATGGATCTTGGGGTGTATTATTAGCACATTAACTTTGGAACTATGCAGCAAGACATTCAATAGTCTCAAATTGGCATTAAAGAGAATTTCACAGTTATAGCCTTATATGTAGTGGCAAAAAAGTCTCAGGTATGGAAATAGGTCTATTACATTTAGGCTATACCTCTTACATGGTTTGTTTACTTTTGTATTTTGTTTTGAAAGCCTGAGTCTGTGCTAGTGTGCCATGTTAACAAAACAGTTCTCAAGAACTTTTTACAGCTTGAAGCACATAGTAAAATAAGGCTTATTTTCCATATAAAGCATCTTCTGTTAGTGTTGAAATAAATTCCCCACTGCAACTACAAAACGGTGTTGGAAATGGTTGCTGTTTTCTGGTCTGTGTCTTAATGCAGATAGCAAACGGAAAGTAGGAAAGCCAGATCTTAAATCCAGGCTTCTCTCGATTTAGCAAATATCTTGTGGACTAGAAGCAGTGGGAGGAGTATGATTTGTTTATGGCATACTGTCAAGGACAGATGTCACTGGAAACACAGTATCTTAGAGCAGATATTCAGCTGATGGAAACTGGATTTGCTCAACTGAAATGGGTCTCATACATAGTTCTTATTAGATTATACCAGAGCAAGGTTCTATACGTCCATTCTTTGGGACATAAGAAATCAGAAAATATGTAAAACATCTTATAGACAAGGAAATGTTCTAGTTTTCTTGAGAAGTCATAATGTGTGGAGAAAGGTTTTTTTTCAGAAGGTAACTGCTGTAGTTCTAAGGTACAAGTAAACTGTTGAGAAGTTAACATTCATGGGAAAAGATGTTATGGTACAGCCTATTTTTCTAGTTTGAGCATAGCTAGAAATTAAACCTTAGATAGAAACTGTGCATTACATGAAGTTGGATGATCGGAATCTCTTCCCAAAGTTTCTAAACCCTAAGCAGACTCAGTAGAGAACCTTGAAAACCACCCAAGTAATGTAATCTCCCAATAATACATGTTGTAAATATTGTACTTACTTCCAGTCTCTGTTGTGTGGTCTCTCAACAGTCCCAGAAGACTTTGAAGGTCCTGTTATCTGCTTGATTTCCAGTTACTTTAACGGTGTTTTTTGTAAGAGTTCATAATTATACTTAGAGATTTCAACCTAAGATAAATTATTTCTTAAGAACCTAGTCAATTTACATTTTGGAGAGCTCATTTTCACAATCATTTGATTGGAAATAGAAACAAAATTATTCAAAAACATTGTCACATTTTTAAAATTTGCAAATATCCAGTGCAAGATTGAATTTGAAAGTCTGGAAGATCTACATCTCACATTAATGCCAGCTCAAATACTAGCTACTTGGCACTGTAGACAAGTCAGTCAAGGCGTCTTTGGTTGGTGAAAAAAAAGGAAGACCTTCAAACCACTATGAAATCTAGAAATGCCAGCCTAAATTAATTTTAAAAAGTCAAAACCTGACTTCTGATTTAGCAGGTGCCACCAGGCTATTATGGGTAAATTTTGCTTATATGAGGGTGATCACTGAGTCTCTTAAGATCAGGGATTTTTTTTAGGAGTAGGTGGATTATCTGATTTTTCTATGTGTGAAAGGTACCAGGTTAAAACCCGTGGAGGCACAATCTTGTAGCCAGTCTTTGGAAAAGACAGTTCTCTCATTGCCCTGTTTATTAACTTGAATTTTAACTCAAAAGATGAAAGAAGAGTTTCCTCTGTATTTACACAACAGAGACACTGATGAATGAACAATAGCTAAAGTGAGTATTTTCCCAGAAACCTGTTTTTTACAACCTTAAAGAAAATAAATTGTTAGTCTCAAGTCTGCATTTTTAATCTTTTCCTAATATTTTAACTGGAAATCTTTATGGGAGGCTGTTCAGCATATTGGATATGGGTTGGGCACAGAACAAGAAATGGCTGCTTCAGCCTGACTGACACGTAGGAATGACTTTTAATACACCTTCTGCAAGTTTGGTGTTTTCTTTTCCTTCTTTCTTTCTCGCATTGTGGAGTTGGCTGTGTGGCATCTCTATCAAAAACATGGAAGGTCCAGGACTACAAAGAAGGTCATTTGTAATGAGGAGGGAACGTGGAGTCTAAGCCGCGGGTCTCGTACTGGCATTGCCAATAACTACAGCTTAGAGAAAGAAGGGTCATACTGCTGCAGGGCCCTGACTGTAAATGGTTCTTCTATTGCTTTAAAGACTACATAATTTCATTCCACTTAAGTCAGCAGACTAGGAGTATGTGTAATGATCTTCTCTTCACCCTCCAGGGTCTGAGCAAGAATGGTTCCAAGACCAAGTTTTCTGGCTTCCATAAAGATTTCAAACAAAGAATTTAAATCTGTGTGCAAGAATATTGAAGGTGCTATTAATGCCTGTTTGAGCTTTAGGAATGCCCTTTGACATCCTCCATCGCTATTCCAAGCAAGTAGTACAGATATTTCAACTTAAATAACTGAAACTGATTTTTACTTTTACAGGAAGTCTGAAGAGATAGTTTTAACACTACCTTGCCCAAATAAAGCAGTTAAGCAGTCCATTTAAAGAATATCTCCCTAAAATACTCCTGATTTTTTTGTTGGGGTTTTTTTTTTGACTGATGGGAATGTCTGTATATTCTTTTCATTTTTTCAAATGTGGTGAGTTTTTTTCTGCCATCTCTATTTAAGAAAAAAAAATCCTAACCTATTAAGGATTATGCCTTTTACTTCTCTTTTGTAATATATCAATACTTTATGCTGAATCTAAGATATCCCTGGAGGACAAGGAAAAGGCTAGGCACAGGGAGAGAACTGTGAACATTTCCTGGGTAGACACTGAATTTTGATCTACCTTATTTTTAATGTTGGAAACATGCTTATTTAAAAGGACAAAGGTTTCTGTCTTTGAAAATCGACAATGCATAGGAAGTTGTTGTTCAATAAATATGTTTTATTTTAGAGATAAAACGAGCAGCAACAGTGTTCCACTAAGGAGTCTGAAAGCCTTCTGCAACATTTTAATGAGATACAACTTATATTGTGCAGCTTTCAGGTCTTTATCATTCACTAAGGACAAGTTTCACCTCGAGGTCCAAAAACCAGGAGTACATCTGAGGAGTGGCAAATGAGAGGTACATAAACTCAGGCACTTTAGCTGAGAATAAAATTTGAAGCATTATAATGATGTTTGTTCACTGCATACTGTGTGCCAGTAACTCACATCTCCAGGGACACAAATACTGGGATGCAGTAACCAAGCAGAGGCTTGATTAGAAAGGCCATTACCCAGTGTCGTACTCCTGAATTTATACCACTCTCTGATCTGCGCAAAAGTAAACATAGAGACAATCAAGCCCTCTATGTTTTAAGAGGCATTTAAAAAAAGCAACTAACACTCTAAGTCACACAATTTAATTAGAAGCCACACCTTTTTTTCCTGCAAAAAGTCTGGAGAAGCTCATTATGCTTGATGTAAACTTCAGCTTCTGAAGCACAATAAGGTGAGCCAGCTGCACAAGGTGATTGCACAATTTCTGAGTTAAGCCATCATGTAAATATGCACCAGAAAGAAGGATCTCATTTTTCAAAACATTGTCTCTAATATCAGTAGTTGTTAACTGCTCCTGATTATCTCAGCACTGAAACCTAAAGACGACAATTAAAATATGTGTCTCAACTAATAAAAAATCTGATCATTCAAGCAAATAGCATGCCGAAGTAATGGATTGTACATAATTTCGGGTTTTTGTGTGACATACAGCAGAGCAGCTAATAGCATAGACTGATATTTAAGAAAGGATGCAGGTTCCTCCTTGCTTAAATTCCTCAGTCCTCCGCTCAAAAAGGGAAAGCAATGAGGAAGAACCAGAAAGGAGAAAAACCCCATCACTCTCTTTAAGTAAAAAAAATCCACCGATTTCTGAACTGGGGATAACTCAGGAGCAGATTGTCTTGGAAGCTTATGAGTGCTCTGTAAGCACCAGTACAGAATAATGAACGAATAAGAAATGACCAAGAGAAAAGCTAGCCTGTGTCTTTCATGGTGAAGTCTCCTGTGATATTGCAGACCTTTCACTCTGCAATACTTGCTTGCCATAAGAACCTCTAAAATAAAAGACCAATTTTAAACTTTCAAAAAAAAAATATTCGAAAAGGAGATGTGTGTTTATACAAGACCTCTGTTACAATCTATTTTATGTTATATTTAGTACATTAGTATGTGTGCAAGTAGAGTATGCCATCGGTTTGTTACATTCATTTGGCATTTTGAAAAAGATAGCTTGTCAAGGACAGAAACTTTGCTGAGAAACATTTTAAAAGTCAGGAAAAAATGGAAATGGAAACTGTAAACTGCTTAAAAGACTTTTCCTTGTAAAAAAGAAGTTTGCTTATTCTTCAGGACATATAATTGAAGAAAGCATTCATTGCTTAAAGGCACAAAGTAGCCTAGAAGAAAAAAAGGCAGCAGTAAAAATTATATGCACATTACTACATACAATATGGTAAACAGAGGAAAAAGAAAGGAAAAGAATTAAAGACAGTAAGGAAAGCAGAATGACTCATTCAAGGACTAGTGGAACAGTGAGAACTTTTAAAATATATGAAGAATTAAAGTAACCTTACAATGACAATTCAGTCCTATTTGTCTTAAAACAGTACTGAAAAAAGTAGAAAGGTATTACTTTATATTTCTCTCCCTGAACTAAAGAGTGATGGAAGCTTAGTGTTTTGGGTTTTGGGTTGTGGCATCTGGTGGAATGAAGCAGAGAAATGTCACAATTCTCTGTTTCCTGCAGGGAGTTTCAGTTACACAAAACAAGTAGCTGTGCAATTCCTATAATTTGTTCCTGTTCAGTTAGATGGGATACTGTCCCATATACCTCCCTTGCAAACCAGCCAATGAACAATGGACACTCTCAAATCCTGGGAAAAACCGTAGCATCATAAAGAATATACTGCCACTCAATTTAGTTGTCTTCTATAGCTTATTCATGGCTCTCCTATTAATTAATAACATAGTCACCCCAAATGCATGCTAATAACAACTTACCTATCACATACCACCACATTTTGTGTATATATGAATATCAGCTTCAAATAATTTAGTTTAAGGAGAAATAGAATAAAAGACTAGAAATAGAAATAGAATAAAACAAAAAGAATAAAACTCATTGCATGATTGATTTATTTTTTGGAAAAGTGAGTATGGCAAATAGAAAACAATTTGATCAATGAAAAAATAATAAGTTTGAATTAAACACACAATTTAAAAAAAGCAACCTGTGTTTAATTGTGACCAACTCTAAAAATATTCCAGACAATACGAGGAAGCAATTTAGGGGATGATTGACAAGAGTTGTACAAACACATTTAAGAAATAAATTTGAGAATATTACACAATTTTGGAGTTCTCTGGTTTGTATACTATGCAAAATAATCCATCATTTTTCATAGATACGGCAAAAGAAGACTTCATATCATTGGATAGATTACACAAAGCCAAAAATATAATGAACACGGGAAAGATTTTGAAGAAAAGCTTACTATCACAATATGAAAGAAATGGCTAATAACATCATATGTGAATTATGTCCTTGTAAAAAGTGGAGAAATACATACTATGTAATGAAAGTCAGAGAAAAAATTTTAAGTACAAAGCATTAAGTACAAAGTTTAATGTATAAAACATTAAAAAAATGCTACACTACAGATCTAAACACGGAAAGTTAGGAAGCAATTTTGCAGAAGTACTGAAACTTTAAATTGTATGACAACTCATTTTTTTCAAAACAGCACAGAGAAAAGTAAAGTAGTCAGAGACTGAGAAAAATTGTGACAAAAATCTAACCAACACTTCCGCATTAGTAATGACATTTCAAGTGTCTTGCAAAACTGTGGAAGTAATGATTTAATGAAAAGAAGGTTATTCTACTTAAATGCACAAAAATTTAATTAACTGAACACAACAGATCCATGAAGTTTCTTAAATTAACATGGAAAAATAATTGTATTGCTAGATGTTTAAAATGGACAAAGCTGATCAGTTCAGGAAATAATTGTGGATGTTTTGCAAAAGATGAATAGAGTTTCTAATGTTAGTAGTTGTTCTAAAGAGAAAAATGTGATGTCTTTTTAGCAGATCTTTGCTATTTGTTTCCAAACATATTTACAATTTTTAGTGTCTCATATACTACTATGAAGAAATCCATTAAAACCTTTAAACATCTTTATGTTTTCTTTTGCTTGACGTGAGCAATAGTTGTTTTTTATTAAGTATTTCAGTTTCATATAAGATTGATTCTACAGTCAGGTGTAGTAAATTGCACTTTTAAAATTCAGAATACTTAGGAAGGTTTTTAAAAATGGTTCTAATCAATTATACTACCAGAATATTAAAGAGATATTTTGTGGTAATAGTACAAATTAGTTTATATATTTTAATTTCTTCCTACTTATGGAGGTACTTATGTTGAGGAAGGAGTCATTATTCACTTTAGATCATAAAACATTTCGTTATAGTTTTGCCTGGGATATCTTCAGAGCAGCTGCAAAGGTGAATCCAAAGCGCTGTATTTTCAGAAATTTTGGGAAAAGTATTGAAAACTATGCCATGAATCGTTCATGTCATATGTAATAAAGTATGCTTTAAATGACCAGAAACCAGTTTTTCAAGAAGCTGTCGTGTAGAAGGAACATTTTAATAACAAATTAGTGTGTTCTGAAGCTTAGGTAGACTAAAGAAATATGGACAGTATGTTGTAAATATGTTTATCACAAACTGCCACAAATGAAAAAGTAAATAATTTGCTAGACCTTTCCTGATCCATAACAACTCTAAGCTGTGTTTTGACATGGATAAGAAGATTCTCTCAGTTTAATATTTTTTTTGTTACTTTTAGATTAAACTGTAATATTTCCCTGTTTCCCGAGTTAGTTACATTGCCTGAATTAGTCTAATATATTGACTAATACTAGGAGAATCCAGAAAAAATTGCCAAACCTCTGAAAATAGGATGGTCAATACGTAGTTTGCTCCCTTTTAGTTTTTTTTCATAGGTTCTCTTGTTCCTTCAGCAAGAAAGGCTTTTAGGGAGACATTGCTGAACTGTGCTCTTCTTGGGGTCTTATTTTAAGAAGGTGTTCGTACACCACTTAGAGCAATTTTCTTCTGGACCTTCATTGATATGTAATCCTCTTTTTTTTGGAATTGCTTCTCTTGCTCTTAGAAAAAGTTGGATCTTGAATTACTGCTGCTGCATCCCACACCGCTTTTCTCCAGCCTCTCCCACTCAAAGTAATTTCTGGAAAGATTAGTGGCTAATTGGAGTCAGCTGTAGAGATTTGTTTCCCATGTGACAGTTTACTCTGTCACAACTCACTGTGCAAAAATTTGCAGGAACAATCAGGCAGGAGGTGTGAGTAACCCTTATAGTCCCCTGCAGAATTTTCCACAGATTGTCCTCTTTGCTTATTCTGTTTTTCAGTAAAGCAATCACTTAAGGGATAGTTGAGTGTTCTCAGAAACTCCTGCCTTCTCTCAGGTTCACCACGTGTAGCTCCCAGTCAGCTGGTCATCTTCCACTTGTTTTTTTCTATGAAAAGTATTTCCACATTGCTGAGGGATTTTCTCTCAGAGCAAAATGTAGTCTAAGCCCTACATCTGGAAGAAAGTTACATCTGGCTGTAGACCATTTGACATCCTCCATGTAAAACCCCTGGTTAGCTAAGAGAATAAGGTCACACAAATATCTGATTCCTCTAGTTCTTGTCTTGAGAGGAAGACCTCTTTGTTCATCCTCTTACTGTCTGTTGGTTGAACACAATTGCAAGCATGTAATAAAACATCTTCCTGGGCCTGAAAACACTAGATGTATTTAGGAATAATTAAACCTGATGAATTCTTTTAACTCAGTTAAAAAACTGACCATGATATAATATCATAAATAGAATCTAGACATCATAAGTTAAGGAAAACATCTCCATTTCCATAAATCCAGCTGTAAATATGCTATTGAAACTAAAAAGACTAAGAGGAAATGTAAAATTTTAGTTTATTACTTTGTAAGCTAGGAATTTTTACTTTTGTTAGGGATACTAAGGTGTTTTTTCACATTTTCTAAGACTTCAAAAAAAATATGAATGCAACTGTAAATAAGAATTCAAATATCTGAAATTAGTGTATTTACAATGCCATATAGGTACCATTATTCTAAAGGACCTTTGCTCACGCTTCACACAGACATGTTAATAACTCCTGGTTATGTTTAAGTTATTTTTATCAAGTTCTTCTGTTGCAGGTGCATTTGTTTGTCTGTAGTATGCACATGAACTGAGAGCAGAAATATCTCTTAGACAGAAAATACAAGATTTCAATGGCCTTGCATGCTCCAGTGGAAATTGGTGAGTATGATTAGGAGTATCTGTAGGAGATACTTGCAGTTTGTAGGAATAGTTTAAATTCCTTCCACATGGGTCATAAGAAAACAATCATAGCCTCATAACATTGAGTTTAAAGCCCAAAAGAGTCTATTAAATCATCTAATATGACTTCTCATATATCACATCCCTTTAAATTACTTTCTGTTACACCTATAATGAATCCAAACAATCATGCTTAACAAAAACGTATCTAGAAGAAAGACCTGAAGATACGTGTTGGGTGGATCATTCACTACTTGTATTAGTACAAGCCAGGAAGACACCTGGACTTTGAAGTGCAGGTAGCTAGCTGTGAGGGAGAGGGAAAGCAAGAACACCACCAATGGCTGCCTCGGCTGAGTCGTCTGTTTTAGTCCTCCCACCAAAGTCATTCTAGTTCCACCACATGACTTTACGCTCAGTTAACCTCAATGTTAAACCTTTCAGCCAAAGTTCTCATTTAAATTATTTCTGAATTCAACTCACAGCCAGTCATTCTTTTTTTTTTCTTTTTTTTCTTTTTCTTCAGTGTAAGGCTTTTCCAGACCTGTGAAATTTGCATGCTATTTCAACTTTAATTACAAATTAATATAATTGGGCTATGAGTGCAATAAGATATCTTTAAAAAAACCCAAACAGGTCCTGTGTTCATGTTATTTAGGTTTGATTATTTAAAATAATTATTCCTACTAGACATATTCATTTACTAATGGATTAAAAAGTGGTTCATCATTCATAAAGAATGTAAATACAATTCCCTACTTGCTTCTAAGTACAGAATAAAATAATACTTATTGAACATTTGTTTATTTTCTGCATCACTACTGACACCACTCCAAGTACATGTTGACAATGCACAAACTAAGACTCCTGCTAGGAGTAGTGTAGTTCCTGTATCATATTTGCTCAGTTATGGCAGGTAGGTAGAGTCTAAAAATTCAAGACACTCCCACAAAGGAGTTTTCTGTAAATAGACAATGCCAGAAAGTAATAATGGATGGTAGGAAGTGACAAAGCACACACCTGTGCTTGAGTGATCTGTGAACATAGTTATGTTTATTTTCCTATCACAGCCCTGCAGTTCTTCTATTTCCAGGCTTCACCAACATTTGCCTCTATCCAGAACCACTTTCGTTGTCCAGAGATGTCATATTGGCTTGGTCTATGGGGTAAATGTCTCATGATTCTTTAATTTAATGACTGTATTTCCCTGTACGGAAGCTGGCAAGCAGAAATTGCAGTGGTGAGACTGGAGCACTAGGTTCTCCTGTATTTACTACACTGGAGTGTGCTCAGGGCTATTGGCTAGGACAGTTACATAAGGAAGAGTTTTGCTAATTGTACAAACCAAGTTGGTTTGTTGGAGGACACAACTTAGATGGAACCTGAAGAATTGATTGGTCATTAGGAGTGGTATGCTACCAGCCACATGGTACAGATATCTTCAAGTCAATTACCTGGATTACTTGAATCAATAGGCAGAAGGATTCTGCTGCCCAAATTATTAATAATACAAGATAATATAACCATACTAAAAGGCCATAACAATAGCTCATGTCCCTGTCATTCAGAAAAGGAAAGGTCAGCCAAATATAATTTTTTGGAAAAAGAATATCTACATAGAGTTTTCTCTCATTTCGCCACTTTGAAGGGCTATCTTTTTCTCCTGCCTACTGGAGTGACAAGGTCATGACCTACCAGTAAGCAGGATGAGTTCAGAATTCAGTGCAGTAGTTTAATAATCTAAAGAATGAACTTTTTTGATAATTACTTTTACCTATCAATTCTCATACAAATTTTCTTTCATTTTTGCTTTTGCAGGTAATGTCTGTGTTAAGACGACTTTAGGTCACAGTTTCTCATTGTGTGAATATGGTGAACAAGCTAATTTGCAAAGCTGTGACAGGCTGTAGGCTTTATGACGGTCTCAGAGTTTAAAGCTACTAGTATTAAGCATCTTGCTGAATGCCTCAGTCCACATGCTTTATCAGAGCTATTCACCATGTAGGATGATGACAAAAAGAGAACAGAGCAAAAGCTATTAGTTGAGTAAGACGAATCAAGTATGTGCCTGTCCTTAAAAAGAGGAACAGCAGTAGCTAATGTGTTATGAGAACCGATAAAAGGAATTGGTGATCAGAGCTGATCTCATGTGAGAAATTTGCACTGATGTCAGGATAGCCAGAAAAATAGGGGGGACAAAGGTAATCTTTTTGCCCTCAGCAAAGAAAAGACAGCATAACAAAGTGTTATTACAATCATAACATCTTCCAGATTCTGCCTAAGAACAAAGTCCTTGTCCATATGATGAAGGATCACATGAAGTTAAAGGGCGGACTCAGAGAGAAGAAAGGCGCGTATGACCTAATCACAACCATATGTAACATCACTGATAAAAGGAGGGCAGTGCAATCCTACATTGATCATGTGTTCAGCTTCTCAAAAATTTTGACACCATCTGACTTGACCAGCTCTAGCTTTCCAGATGTGGGAACTCTAAGACGTCTCATTGAACTCATCGCAAGTTTCTGTCAGCAGCAAGAGAGACGAGTGTGAGCAGCAACATACTACAGCAACTGGCTTTCTATCCGCCAGAGGAAGAGACAAGGATTCAGCATGTATGCAATATTTTTGAGACAAGTGTGGGAAAGATTTGGAGGAAGAGAAATGGCTGGGCCTGCTATTGTTTGACACCTCTAAAATAACTTCAGATGCACCAGTGAAATGACAGACTTTGCTTCATCTACTTCTTCAATATAATGAAGTCAGTAAAAAATATGCTTGTGAGGAATGCATCTTACCCCTAAGTGTGAAGGAAGTGAAATGAAATGAAATGAAATGAAATGAAATGAAATGAAATGAAATGAAACAAGCATGTTTATTGGCTCATCAAAACAGGAGGCAGGCAAAAATTCCTATTAACAATCTAGTTGCTCATAGAGTGAATTATTAAGGACCAGAAACATTTTGTCAATGAATCCTCACTCATCTTTCCTGTATAGAATAGAATAGAATATTTTTATGTGTGTAAATAAATAAAGATTAAGAATACTCATTTTGTTATGAACTCCTCCACAAAAAATGTGAAAGATTTTGGCATCTTTAATTGCCTATATCTTTGACTTCTGAAAAACTTAAGGGTTTAGGGTTTTTTTCCCAATTTGTTTCTGGATGTTAATCATGGGAAGTTAACTGCTGCTGACAGGACAACAACTTCAGCATTTGAAATGTGAAATTGCTGT
Organism: Phaethon aethereus; assembly: GCF_964289735.1. Classification (NCBI taxonomy): domain Eukaryota; kingdom Metazoa; phylum Chordata; class Aves; order Phaethontiformes; family Phaethontidae; genus Phaethon; species Phaethon aethereus. The sequence goes on from NC_138582.1 coordinate 71,407,933, forward strand.
TGGGAGTTCAAATGTAGTTATATATCTGGAGTTTACAAAATTTCTGTCATAGTGTCAAGGGAATAAATTGACTTGTTTTATTTTATTCCCACATTCATTTTGCAATTTAATAAAGCATTTCATTCGAGTGGTCTCAGAATAATGGTAAAGAGGGATAATAAGTGCATTTGGTGTGAGAGACCATGATCACCATCCCACGAAGACTTCTGGCATGATCTCTTTTCTCCCAGGTCCTCTCCCCTTCTTGGTGTGTATTCAGTTTGAAGTATGACATCTTCAGTGAGCTTTTTTTACAGGACCATATGCTGCAGAGTGCTACCCACATCATTCTCTGGGGGCACAGTGCCTTTCTCTGTGGATATCAGCAGGTGATTCTCCACCCCATTACACAGCAGAGTTTGTTCTTGGAAGAGCTGGCTCTTGAGGGTGCCAGGGAAAGAACAAAACACTTCCTTCCTTTAGGCAAACCATGACCTTCTTCACGCAAGTTGATGGCAACAGGGTCTGTAGCACAGGGGAAAGGATGGAGCCTGAAATGCAGGACAGAGCTGTGAGCACAAAATCATTCTCTTCTGATCCTCTTGTCCTTCACATATGAGTTTGAGGAGATGGTGCTTCCCCTTTCTGACTGTGGAACTTTGCCAATAGTTCAGAGAGTTTCTGAGAATACAGAATATATGTGATACTTAGCTCTCCTACCTGAGGTGGGAGAATTTTGCCTCTCACCTGTTTGTATTCTTGACATATGGGAGCTGAAAAGCTGGGGGAGTGGGATATAATTGGAAGTGTCTGAGGCCTCTATTGAAAAAATTACAGTATCAATCACCAGAAAGCATTTTTTTTTTTTTGCTTTGATTGTTGTTGTTTACTGTACTGCATTGTGTATTGGATTTGCTGATTTACAATTCTAAGAATTTAATGTAAAAATGAGACTATCTATTATGAAATGTATCTAAAACCAGGGAGTTAATTCATGAAGTGTTTCAGTGCATTCTACATCAAAATGTTTTTTGGGTATGAAGTAAGTATGAATAAAATATGAAGTTTGAAAACTTCATTAAACAACATAATTTTTTTCTGTTCTCAAATTAAGAATAATTTTCCTGTGGTTACCTTTGAGGACTCATGGGATAACAGGAATGTCACTGGTGAAATCTGAAAATTCACAGGAGTTATATTAAAACATTACATTATTTAATTGGCTAAACAATAAAAAGACACAGTACTGTGGAGGGTAAAAATTGTTTTCTACTTGAGGGACTATAATTTCCCAAGAAAAAGACATCATATGTTTTCGAGCTCTAGTGGTACACTTAACCACCAAGGCATGAATCCTATGAGACAGACAAAAAATATTTTAAATTATATTCACCTTTCTCAGATACGTTATCTTATACTAGTAAATCCTATTGATCCAGTACTATCATCTTAGGGGGTAGTTGAAATCCTTGTTCTCTACTCTAAATTATTCATGAACAATTATTTGGAAAAGAGTTGCCTTGAAAGATTTTTACCTGAGACAAAACTTGCATAGTTCTATTTACAGGGGATGAAATCAAATTCTTATTTCTTCTGTTTTAGCTAAATTGAAGAACGTTTTCCTTTCTCTCATGCATTTTGAGCTCTTTGCATTTTGAACTTCAGTAGGTAAATGAATAAAATAAGTTTTCTCAACTATTTGCCTAATATTTAAAGACTTTAAGCAGAACTGATAAATTGAAGATTTGGTATTTTTTTCTTCATTTCTTTTCCTGTGCTATTTAGATGAGATGAGGAATTTAATAATCATAATGACAATATAAATTTTCATAATTTTTTGCCTCTACAACACTAGGTCCTCCAGAAAACATCCATTTTTATTCTTCATCTCTAAAACACAGGTATTATTTTTAGTTACATGGCATGCCTCTAATGCCCCAACATTCTTAAAAAGATCAAAATGTCATTAAATTTTATTTTGATTTGGGGAGCTAAAAGTACCATAATGTAGCTACAGAATATGACACAAAATAAGCAACAATTCAGCAAAATCATTCTTTAGCTCAGTAGAAAAATGTAGACATTCACTTCTCTATGTGCCGTGGAATACCATGTAGTTTATTTGTAAAAAGTAAAAATAATAGCAGGAAAAGTTAAAATATTCAGTGATGTAAATATTCAGAAGTTCAGACTGCTGATCTGAATTAGGCTAATGCAAGATTATTTTCCTTTTCATTCTAAATATCTTGTTTTCTTTTAAAGAATTCAACAGAAGTACTTTTTTTTTTTTTTAGTTGCTTGATCTTATTCTGTACATTGTTAAAAATAAGGGCATTTTCTCTTTTGAATATAATATGGATGAAATCCATCTGCCCTTAGCTGGGCAACTAAAAATTAGATGCCTGTATCTGAACTTGTCATTCGAGTCTCTTTTCATAGACAATAGAGAGAACTAAGTAACTTCTAAAGTGAGATTTTAAAGAGAATTCAGATGAACTGACCTCCAATACAAAATCAATGAAAATATAAACAAAATAATTTTTAAGTTAAACATAAAAATCCAGATATTCTTTCTGGTTTATATATTATTTTCTTCTCTTGGTATGCATTTTTGGCATATAGTTCAGCTGTCACTAGTTTCACACTGGACATCTTCAGAATGAACCCTGCACTCATCTCCTTAGCTATAACTTTCAGAAAGGTTTATGTCAAGATAATTCTTCCGATAAGAATTATATTACCAATGGTATCTCTGCCTTCCAACTCTTTGTCCAGTTAAACTGGATTCTGAAAATCATAAAAAACACTTAACTGAAAATGCAAACAGATTGGGTTGCTTAGATGTGTCTGGAGGGTTGGTTGCATGAATTGCACGTCTTATGACATACATCTGATCCAAACCCTTTACTCTGTAACTAGCAAATAAAGAGGAGTGGCTACCACAAACACATCAGCGTTGCTGAGCACAGCACTCTCTTAGGTCAGACTTAGGAGTAGTGCAAGGAGGAAACCAAGCCAAGAAATTACAAGTATATACTCCCCACAAATAGTATAACTGTCAGTTCTCAACACTTAATTAGTAGTCTGAGATCCAATACATTTTTTCAACAATACTTTCTCCAGTCCCTGCAAGGTAAAAAATATCACTTTCCGAGAGCAGGATATCGTCAAAAATCTTAAACTGTTCATATACTTCATAGCATATTTTTTGTTTGCTTGCCTCAAAATACAGACAGCAACAACTTTCCAGAACTAACAAAGCATAGTATTAGGCTTAGCTGTTTCATCAGAAAATAATAAAGATTGCTGTTGTGAAAAAGTAACCTACTCAAGGTTTATGCAAGTATTTAGAGCAGCTACTTCTTGCATAATGCTGTACATAACCTACTTGAGACGTGCAGTTCTCATAAAACCAAACATCCAGAACACAAGTGAAGGGAAAAATGATCATTCTTGTCACACTTATGGTTATAAGTGTATAAGTCACAGAATCACAGAATCACAGAATCACAGAATCACTACATTGGAAAGGACCTTCAAGATCATCAAGTCCAACCATTAATCCAGCGCCACCGTGTCCCCTAAACCATGTCCTGAAGCGCCACATACACGTTTTTTGAACACTTCCAGAGATGGTGACTCCACCACCTCCCTGGGCAGCCTGTTCCAATGCTTGACCACCCTCTTGGTGAAGAAAGTTTTCCTAATATCCAATCTAAACCTCCCCTGGCACAACTTGAGGCCGTTTCTAGTTAGTTGGGAGAAGAGACCAACACCCTCGTTGCCACAACCCCCTTTCAGGTAGTTGTAGAGAGCGATAAGGTCTCCCCTCAGCCTCCTATTCTCCAGACTAAACAACCCCAAAGTCTTTACATTTATCCAGTTTGGTTGATCTCCTTTTCTACCAGTAATGTAAAATTTAAAAATAAGAAAGTTTTTTAATTATTACTGCTTAGAACAGTAACAAAGTTGATACATTCTTTTGCTGTTCACAAAGAGACGCAAGAATTACAATAGTTGGAAAGTAGCTAGAAGAAGTCCAAGGATGATGGATACAACTGTTCACTCTGTATCACTTTGTAATATCTCCAAAGTCCATTCCCAGAAGACCTAGGCCTATTGCGAGCTGAAAAACTTGTTTTTAGGCAAGAGCATCAGCTTAGAACAAGATCTTAAAGCTGCCTCCACCATAGACTTGTTTCTTCAGAGTCTGAGCCTGTTGTTGCTGTTTGCAGGGTATGTGCATTGGTCTCCTCTCAGAAAACCTGTTTGAGGTCTCTCTTCTTCATTTGAAAGAGAGCATGATGTTGTGAATCAGAATAGCCAACACAGTGATTTGAAGATTTTGAGATAAAGTGATGATCCTACTATAGCTTTGGCTAAACCTTGTGTTTCTTTTGTTGTGTTACTACTGGAGGAACTGCTCTTGAAAATATTTTCACATACTTTTTGCTGCTTGATCATCAGATCTGAGGTCTGCTTCTCCTTTAAGTGTCAGGATCAGTCTTTCAGTGTGGCTGAGGAATCAGAAGTTTCTCTGTCAGTCTCTGTGCTGGCTTCTAATTAACTCTTTGCTTGGTGATCGGAGCAATATTTTTTCCTGAAGGTTGGCTGTGATTACAGCTTTTAAAAAAATAAATCTCAGTAGCCTAAGTGAATGAGGAGAACAAAGGTGTTTTATTGAAGATAATAGCAGGGGCATCTGACTTCTGCTCTGAACAAAGTGTTTTGCACCTTGACTCCTGATTTGGTGCCTTGATCACATTTCCATCCACACAAAAACATAAACTCATGTGCACAAATGAAACAAAGAAACACGGCCAAACTCTTCTCTCCACTCTGCTCCAACTGGACGAGAAGAAGAAACATTAATATAAATGATGGAATTAGCCCTCAGTGGGCTGTTGTGGTGTTGTATATTATTTATGACACGTTAAATTACTGACTCTATAAAGTTGGCTAGAGTTTGTAAAACACAACAGAAATAGAAATTTTCACACTAAAGGAAGTTCTGGTCCCTGTGATGTGTCCAATATTTGAGCTCATCTGATTGCATCTCAGAAATCTTAAAAACTCTCTTACTTGCAAGTAATCTTTCCCACATGTTCCTGGAACCATGCCAGACTTGGGAATTTTCACTGTTTCCTTGAATCTCTCCTTGGAAGTTCCACAGCTTGCCTCAGAATGGAAAGGCCATTCATGTGTTTCCAAACTTTGTGAGCAGTAGGTTGTGAATGTAGGTTGGAGTTTATGTTCATATAAACATTTGAAAAGCATTCACAAAATTTATATTTGGAGGCCTGATAATATTTTTTATTTTCAACACTCAAACTGCAAATATATTTTTATACTAATATAAAATTAATATTATTATAATTTAGACTCCGTTGTTAAAAGAGAGAATCATTCTGATCACTGCTTCATTTGGTGTCAACTAGTCATGTTTATTACAGTGAAAGATTTAAAAATAACTGCAACTATTCTATAGTATTTCCAACTTTGACTAGATTAACTATAAATTCTCTAATTAACATTTCAAACTTGTGTTTATTTTTCTGTTTTGAAACCAAATTCTCAGTGGAATAAATAAGTACCAAGGACTTTAAATGCACACTACATTAGCCACACTTATAGCTCATCAGATTAAAAATTAAATGGTATACAATGCTGAAACTGTCAACACAGATGCAGTGCCTTTGAATTCTACAGTAATTCCTCTTGATGCCATCAGCGTTGCAAGAAGGTGAGTTTCTTACAAACAAAAACTAAATCATAACAAAACAGAATTACCTGTTTATAAACTCATATATATTCGTCTCTAGGCAGAATGACATTGCAAACATTACCGGTAATGTTAATAAAAATGACAGTTTTATATATAGTAACAGTAACTAAACTTCAGCAATATCGAGTCTCCTTAACTCACAGAGAGTTTAGATGACAACTTTTTTCTTTCTTTATCATTTTGCCCCCACTTGATGATGATGTAACTGATGCCTCTATGAGTATGTTCTTTACGTTATAGAACATAGTCACAACCAAAATGTGCCATGCAGTAGAAGTAAATGTAAAGAGGATGGTTCTCAATATAAAAATATTTTATACAGTGTCAGGATCTCAGTATAAAAATATTTAAAAAAACATTTCTAGTTACAGTTATCAATTATCCTGAATTCTTTTCCATATCTTTCTCAGAAACGATGTTTGGGGCTGCGTCCCACCAGCTTGCCAAGTTTCTGGACTATCAAAGTTTTTTCCTCTTAACTGTATGGACATTAGCCTCACTGACCTTTGAAGGGTTAAACATCATGCAAAAAAAACCCCCCAAAAACCTTTGCATAAATACCGTTTGTTCTTTCTCTTATCTGTTGTTTCCACAGAGAATTGCTCTGGCTAGCAAACGTCTTACCTTGATTCAAAAGGGTGAGAAAATGGGACAAGATTAGGAAATATAAGAATTAGTAGAAAAAAGGAGGGAAGATTAAAAAAGGTTTGTAGGAAAAAGAAGAAAGGGACAGAAAAAGAAAACGATACAATGAAACTAAGATTCAGTAAAACAAGAGAAAGAAAAAAAGGAGAAAATGGGTGCAACTGATTGACAAATGAATGAAAAGTAAAATCTTACGCTATGAAATACAGGTTCTTATTCCAGTGTTGGAGATGATATAGCTGTGACAAACATACCAAGCATGAAAACTAGTTGCAGATTTCATCCTCAGAAAAATTGTAATGAAAATGTGGAATTCAATAGAATGCATTAATATTATAATAAAGTCTTTTTTGTTGGCACAAAAGAATAAAATAAAACCATTTTATCCACAAAGGCATTGCTACTTGGCAGCACACTACTGTTCTATATCAACACTCTCTTGTTTATGTTACAAAGTAGTTCTGAATTCTGAAGACATTGACATATCTGTAAGAAGTGGATTCTAAAACAGGGTGGTTTTGTTGAATTAAATATGAAAAAGAATAATGCAATCAGTACAGAATTCCGTATCTAATTTATTTTTATATGAAGTTCAATACAGATCTCAACTAATATGTGTTTCACTTATCAGCATTATCACGTTTTCAATTTTTGTTGTGCTACAAAATATCCTGGTGACACTGTATGACTGTGAATTGCACCAGCAAAACCAGAAGTACTACACAGGGAATCAGGGAAACTGCACTGAAGGGCTACATACTTGGTTCACACTTGTCATCTTTACAGAACCTTCTTTGAAACAAGAGTATCAACTAATAGGGTAGCTACTCCTGCTGGTTTCAGGTTAGCCAGAATGCAGAATCATAATAAAGTCATTTCAGCCTCTCAGGGTAAGGGAGTAAACAAAGTGATTGAAAGCAAATATTCCCTCACCCACAGTGCTCACTCTTGTGTTCCCTTCTTAATTCCAGTCCTGGAATTCCCAGCCTCTCACTGATCCCACAGTACCTCATGGTACAACAGGAAAAGTCTGGTAATTTCCATTATCCCTCACTTCTCACGTTGGCTATGAGTCTGTCTTCTGTTGCAAGCAGGGACCCTGCTCCTTTCAGAGCCCCCAACATGTTCAAGTGCTACAGGTTTCTTGCTTGCTTTGTCTCTGCTGTCCCCATCCTGTCCGCCTAGAACTGCTCCCAGATTCACACTCCCCAGCTCTCTCTTTTTGTTGGGTTTCCTTAATGTAACATAAATCAATCAGGGCAGAGGAAACAGTCACACTTCCCTCTTATCACCTTCCTCCCTTCTGCACATCCACACTCCTTCAGTCAAAATCTTACATAGTACATACAAACAGAAAAGAAACAACCAAGAAACTCCATCGCAGTGGGCAGACTATAAGTACTTAGACCTTCCTTCAAAGTCTGAGTCCACTAATTGGAAGAACTTGACTGACTTCGCTACAACTTCTGGTAAGAAACATCAGGCTTCAAAACGTTGGTATTTATAATCAGTAATTTAAGAACAATACCATCAGTGTTGACTGGACTTATGAAGTTGTGCGTTTTATAAAGTTCTCTTTATCTTACAGGGCTGAACACCAATTACTTATTTTTAAGGTTCTAAAAAAAATCTAAGAATTATAATCCATATATAGAAACCATCAGCAATTTCTAAAAGTTGATTAAAGGAGCTTGTATGCATCTGAAATTTTGTTGTAATTTCTGAAACCAACGTAACAAAAAATCTGTAGAAAAACTCAAGTTGTTTGTATATTTTTGTTTGTTATTGTGGGTGCAGATCACATTCCTGGTAGAAACTGAAGAGTCAGTCAGAATGCATACTATATGTCTGTCAATGAAAATTTCAGCAGCCAGAAAGGATTTGTTTCTGTTTGGGGTTTTTTGTGCGTTTTGTTTCTTTGGTTAATTTGTTGTTTTTTGTTGGGTTTTTTTTGGAGGGGGAGGCATTGTTGTGTTTTGTTTGTTTGTTTGTTTTACCCCAGCATGGTATGAGATCAATGCCAACTGGAAGAACAACTACAAAATTACCTTCATCATCAGCCTGATAATTGCATTACTGTAATACATGTCCTTCCATTATCCTTACTTTTCCTGTCTTTTATAAATAGAAGTTGCTATCTAAAGAAATTTAGTAGTATCTTGCACTGGGCTGAGGGATAGGTTGTCTCATTATTATTCTCTAGCCAACCATTTCAAGTTACAAGGTCGCAACAGAACTATCAAAAATTTGGAAGACAGTTCTGAAGCTCGCTGTGTACTTGATTGGCAGTCCCTCTCAAGGAAAGTAGCATTTCCCCTCCATCCAGAGGTATTCTCCTCTGCAGAAGGAAGCTGAAGGAAGTTTTTTGTTCCCTAGGGACCGTATGCATACTGTTAGGCCAAAAGCAATAAATGCAGAAAAGGCAGGGTGTCTTGTAAAGAGTTATGTCACGCAAAGGGAGTAAAAAAAAGTTAAAGAACACAAACATTTTGTGGTTAGCTTCTTGCCCACATTAACCATGGGAGATTAATCCAAATATCTGTAATGTTAAAGTCAGACTTAAACTGTCACAGATGATGATCATGTTTCATTTTTTCTTCTGAAATCAGTGAAAACCACAAAATTAACACAATCTTCCTTGTTCAGAGGCAGTCAGGGAAGGAGACTAAACCATTAATGGCCAGTTTCAAGCCAAAATGAAATGCAAAGATGTAAATTTCCATAGTAGTTCAAAATGTATGCGATCACAACCAGTCGTTCACAAATTAACAGCTTGAGACACCATGACATAGTAATGGCAATGAGATTATCATGCCAGTTAGAAGTAAATGTATATCCTGCTTCTAGAAAGACAGATCTACTAGTTAAGACTGAGAAAAGAGAGAACATGTCTGTATATTTCTGTAGTTCGAGTCAGTCCCACAAATAAAAGGGGAATTACACCAAACGGTTACATATTGAAGGATCTTAGGAAAAAAATAATCATAGAACCAGCGAGGGGTGTTACAGTTTAAAAAATGGGTATTTAGTCTTTCTTTGGCCTGATAGACTAACCTATGCATTTCAGAGAAAAAAAAAATAGAGAGAGATCGTTGTCCTTCTTCATATCTCTCCTCACTTGTGCTACCTATGTGCCTAAGTACTTCAGTGCTGAGAAAACTGAGGTGCTGTCATTATTGCTTTTCATGCTGCTAGTTATAGCTAGTGCTACTTTGCATTCAATCTGTCTGGTTTTTAATACTGTCCTTTTGTTCTATTTACACTCTAGGTTCTTTGGGACAGAAACCATTCTTTCCTTAGAATGTATTTATGCTGTAATCATGTAGTTTAGGTATACCATGTATTCAGATTAACCATCTCACTCTATTGAGTTTGCCTGGCGAGGTTTTGGTAGAGGAGTGGCTACAGGGGTGGCTTCTGTGAGAATCTTCTAGAAGCTTCCCCCATGTCTGATAGAGTCAACACCAGCCGGCTCCAAGACAGACCTGCCGCTGGCCAAGGCCCAGCCCATCAGTGATGGTGGCAGCACCTCTGGGGGAACAGATTTAACAAGGGGGAAAAAAGCTGTCATGCAGCAATTTCAGCCGGAGAGAGAAGTGAGAACATGTGGGAGCAGCAGCCCTGCAGCCCCCCCGGCCAGGGCAGCAGGAGGGGCAGGAGGGGCTCCAGGTGCCGGAGCAGAGGTTCCCCGGCAGCCCCTGGGGAAGAGCCTGGTGAGGCCGGCTGTGCCCCTGCAGCCATGGAGCTCCACAGGGGAGCAGATCTGCACCCGTACCCGGGGAGGGCCCCACGCCGCAGCAGGGGGATGCCCGAAGGAGGCCATGACCCCGTGGGCAGCCCGCGCTGGAGCCGGCTCCTGGCAGGGCCTGTGGGGACCCGTGGGGAGAGGAGCCCAGGCTGGAGCAGGGTTGCAGGCAGGACTTGTGACCCCACGGGGGACCCAGGCTGGAGCCGTCTGTTCCTGAAGGACGGCACCCGTGGGGGGACCCAGGCTGGAGCCCTCTGTTCCTGAAGGATGGCACCCATGGGGGGACCCAGGCTGGAGCTGTTCGTGAAGAACTGCAGCTCGTGAGAGGGACCCCAGGCTGGAGCAGGGGCAGAGTGTGATGAGCTCTCCCCATGGGGAGGAAAGAGTGGCAGAAACCACATGTGATGAACTGACCACAACCCCCATTCCCCATCCTCCTGCACCACTGCAGGGGAGGAGGTAGAGAAAATTGGGAGTAAAGACCAGGAAGAAGGGAGTGGTGGCAGGAAGGTGTTTTTAAGATTTGGGTTTATTTCTCATTATCCTATTCTGATTTGAATTGTAGTAAATTATTTTTATTCCTTCCTGCCCCCCCCCCCCCCCCCAAGTTGAGTCTGTTTTGACATGATGGTAATTGCTGAGTGATCTCCCTGTTCTTATCTCAACCCACGAGCCTTTTATTATATTTTCTCTCCCCTGCCCAGCTGAGAAGGGGAGTGACAGAGTGGTTTTGGTGGGCACCTGCCCTCCAGACAGGGTCAACCCACCACAATCACCTATCTTTGCTGTAACTGTATTTCCATTGCCTCAACATATAACATCTCTTAAACTGGGTCCCTCATCCACAAATAAGGATTAAAAAGCTTTCACTGATACAACTAATAGGCAAAGAAAAAGTGGGAGACAAGAAGAGAGAAAAATGCATCTTGCACACTCTATCTGTCAAATTTCTAAGATATAAAATATTAAATTTTTCCATATCCAAAGAATGCTCAGTTTACGATAGTTATGAAATCTGAAGATATTTTGTGATCTTTTTGTATAAGGGTCTGCCTGGGATCTTCTGGAGGAAAATGACTGAGCTTTTTCACCAAACAGAAGCAGCATTCACTTATGTATACAGCAGGAAAAAAAAAGGACTTGGTGATACAGATTTTTAATGAAACAACCAGCTTCTGTGCAGAAGTAACATGGGAAAATTTTTTGTTACACTGAAAAACTATCATTTAGGCTGATCTAAAGATCAGAACTGTAGAATGTCTCTGCTATTCCAGAACCTACAAGACCTCTAGAGGCACTTCATAAAGCCATTGAAAAAAGTAACTAGCGCAGCTCAACATTTAGGATGGTCCGGAGATCTAAATGCATTGTAACCCCAATCAGCAATGAAAAAGTTGACTAAAGAGCAAAAGCTGAATAAAGAGCAACAAATCTTACCTGAATCATTGTTGCACAGTGCCACTGAACTGAATGCTGCAAACAAAAGCTCCAGCACCTGAGCCTTGGGGCAGCAGAGGACCGAGGTCAGCTCACCTACTAACTGAAGCTTAAGAGGTGTTAAGATCAGAGAAAACTGTGACCTTTAGGCATATGAAAGGCATAACAAAAGCTGCATTGCATCACCAGGATGCCTGTTCCCAGTTACTGATAACTAACTGAACCTGTGTATTGATGCAGTTTACCTGCCCTTCCAGGTCTTAATATAGCTTCTCCCACTCATCTAGGAACATATCTGATGCATCTCTTATTATTAGTTCCTGAAACAAGACTCCTGACACATCACAGGGAGATCAACTCTATAGAGTTAAGGGTCAGTTTATAAAACTAATAAGGCAGAATTCTTCAGACAATGAACCCAACATGAAGTCAATATTGGGATAGTCCCCACAATAGAAGATAGAGAAGAAAATATTATTGTATCCTTGCTGTGTTCTTTGACCCTGCTCCAAGCATCTTCCATTCACCACTGCTGAAGAAAACATACTGTGCCATATGGATTTAGGGTCTCAAAAGGACATTGACAATCTTATCTCTTTAATAACTTTGTTATCTTGGTCTACAGTAGCATAGCATAAATGATCCTCTCTTAAAAATCTAGCTTATCTTAAAGTGCATACATATATTTTGGGAAAAGAATAAACCTTGAGACAGCAAAGACTACTTCTGCACATCATGTGGCACATTTCATGGAATCAAGCCTTGAGATCAGATGATTCAGTAATTGAGCTGGAAGAATTTGGAAGCAGTAAAAGACAGGGAAGTGAGAGAAAGGTAAGATAAAAGAGCAGGAGAGGAATAGGCAGAGAGATCTTCTGAGGCAGAAAGAAAGGATGGTGGAGAAAGAAGAGAAGCTAGACTGGGAAAAGCAGCCTGATTAGGAAGAAGAAGGGGCTAGAAGAGCCTAACAGTATGTGAAACATCTATTTAAGTGTGTACTAGAAATAAGTAAAGAAATAGCTACACAGTAAGAAAAATGCAAGTATAGAGAGGTGGAGAACAGGGTTGTCAGAGTAAAAGATGCATGAAATGAAGTGGAAGAGCAAAGAAACTTGAGAACAAGTTAGGTAGGTGGTCTGAAGGAGTAAAAGTGGAGTAGAGGAGGGAGGAAGAGGAGAATGGGGAAGGAAGATTTTCTGGGGGTAGTCTGGGTAAGAAGTTCTGCTTGCAGTGAGTTTAGATGGTAATTTCTGTGAATGATTTGAGAAGTAGAATATCAGTATGCGATAGGATCCAAAGGAAACTGAATGTGTTTATGTGTTTACATGCTTTGTAAGGGAATATTCTGGAAATGACAGGAAGTACTGTGGGAATTAGCAATAATTACTACATTTTTAAAGAGAGAGGGTAAAATATGGTTTAGGTTCAGAAATCTGCCTGGGAACAGTCTTGTCTAGCCATCCTTCCTCTGTACAAATGTTATCTTTTCTTGTGTACCACAAAATTCCTCCTTCCAGTGACTTTCAGCTTTTTTTTCTTGTGATTGCTTTCCTTCTTCATTTTTTGATCATTCCAGTGTGCATACGCCCATCCCTAGGACTTTGGAGGTATGACTATATACATCACCCCCAAATGTCGGGACTATTTATGAGCTTTTATGCTGCTGGACTACAGGAAACCATCTACCTGTGTATGTGTTAACATTTGAAATAAATGGGCAGTTCCCCACTAAAGATTAATTCTTTTGCTTTTATAATGTTTTCAACCTCTATTTTCTAAATCACAGCTATCTGAATCTCAGGGAAGCATTCAAACAGCCTGATTTAACATGGTGGTTTTCAATCTCAGTAATTCCAGAAGACACGTAAGTCACGATAAGTCCCAAGACTATCCTACAACAAAAACAAAATTGGTTTTATGTTCTTTCTATGTTCTGGAGGCATTTTCTTTGTGTGCTTAGATGCACTGCAGTCTGAATGGATAGGCAGATGTTCAGGCACCTAAACTCCTGTGTGATTTAAAGATGAATGGAGAGGGAGTGGGTGGTCCTCAATTCTTCTTAAGATCCCTAATAAACAGGAAGGTTAGTCACAACCAAATCATGTTTTAGTTAGGTAGATTATACTGAGATCATTTATAAAGGTCAGGGTAGTGAGTAAGGTCATATATAAGTTTCCCATTCCTGTAAACTGGATTTAGTTCTGTTCCTGGCTATTGACTTCATAACATGAGTGAATAAATAATCTGATCAATAATGACTAGAAATTTTCATCTGCTTCTTCCCACTATAGTTTCTTCCCACTGGGTTTCCTCCTGGCTCTTTATGGCTCCAAGGTTCTTGTGTTTCTGGTGTTCAGTGACCCATTTACAACTAGAAATAGGGTTATGCTCTCCCAGAATTGGTGGCAGGGGTGACCAGTCATGGGGTTATGTTGGGAAATGGGAACAATGACATGGAGCGTTTTCATGCCAAGGATACAAAAACCCAGCTATCTCTGATGTTGCATAGTTTATCATTCAGTGAGGATCGTTAAGAGCATCTTTGTAGAGTGAAACAATGCTGAGGACCCCATGCTAGTCTAGTCCCATGGATTTAATATCATTTTTCCTCTGAAGTGGAATCAGCACTTGTGTCAAAATGTCACTGCTTTCTTGGTGCTTTCCTCAGTGCTTGATTCAAAAAGTCCTTAGGTGATATTTCCTAAATTCTATAGATACAAATTTTTGGACTGTGCTTATCTGTGGAATCTGTGGTCTGCCAATGAGTGCCTTTGCATGAAACTATGTGACAATTTTTCCCTATACTACTATTACTTAATTCTCAAAAATATGTTCATATGTACAATAGGGTTTGTATTTTTCCCTAACTTGTATTATACTGCAGAAATATTTTGCTGGCTAAAACAAAAATGTTTTCCAGGGTTTTCAGAACTTGTTTTGTCCACAAGTCCAGTTTATCACCCATCTAATATGAGTTGGTGATTCAGACTTTTGTTACACATGATTTTTTTTTACCTTATGTACTTGCTTTTCAAGAATTACAATGTAGGATCATAAACTGTTGTCCTTAAAAAAAGATTTTCTTGCTTTGTTCAACAGTTAAGTGTTCTTAAATTTTTATGATGTCAAACACTGAAGAAAACACCAGATAATGCAGATCCAACTACATTATTAAATGACCGATCATTCTTTTACTTGCATAAAGGTACCCTTCATTCATAGAACAGTAAAATAAATCTTTATTCTAGAACAGATTTAATACCTTCCGTACACTCTTGTTTTTTTTTTTTTCCCAGCATTCAGTCTTGTTCTCAGGCCTATGGAAAATTACACCTTTTCCCAAATACGTATCAGATCCTGTAAATATATCAGGAAAGTGATTAGGAAACCAGAATAATGTAGCAGACCATAAATGTTACCTCTTTAATGTTTTCAACCTTCCTTTTGTAATAACAGCAGTCTCTTTATCACTCACCATCCAGATTACTGAGAGTTACAAATGTTTAGGCCAAGGACTCTCAAGGGTTATAGAAATATAAACATTGATTTACCATGCCATCCCTTGGGAGAATAGTCTGTTTATAAGCCTGGTAAAGTAATAGGGAAAGAGATGCTTTTCGCTGAGAATTTCAGTTTGTCAGTGAACGTTTTCAAATGTTTACTTCAGCTACAGAGCTGAAAATATATTCCTATGAAAATTGGAAGTGATGATAAAAAATATTTCTTATAATAACATTTCAAGATGCAGGTCAAATTCTTTGCTTCTTAAATTTCATTGAAGCTTATTCTCGCTATATAAAAATAATGTATTGTAAAATGCAAGACATCTTGAATGTAATTGCTTATCTTACTTTAATTAATGTAACCTAAAATGTTTAACTAATCTGGAGATTTATTTGAAATAGTGTAAATGAAAATTAGGTTTTGAAAACAAAAGGAGAAAACAGGAGCAGAAGGAATTAAGAAAACTCAAATTAATCTTGTTCTGTAGATGAATTGATTTTTATTCCATTATTTACTTTTCCTTGATCTTTACCAGTGACCTTGATTTTATTTGTGCAGAAGAAAGTTTACCAGCTATATGGCTTGCTTTTAATGAGAACAGTACAAAAAAAAAAAAATTCACAAAGACATTAGAAACATATTTATTGTTTTCCACTTTAAGATCCCAAAGAACTTAATAAACACTTATTAATTAAGCTTCATCCCCAGTCCTGTGAAGATAAAGACGTTATAGATTGCTATTCATAGATGGGAAAACTAATCCACAGCATGCTGAAGTCAGTTGGCTGCCACCACACACACCATGTGTCAGCCTGAGCCAGCAAGAGGAACCTGGGGCTTTGTGTGTCATTGTTGACACCTTTGCTGGGTGCGCGTAAGGAGCTGCTGGTTTGGAAAGTCAGCCTCTTGGACATGTTTCTTTCATTTCAGACTGGTAGAAGCAATTACACCAAAATGCATGATGTTACGTGGTGACGAGACCCCAATCACTAGTGCATTATCTACCAAAAAGCAGTTCCTTCCTGTTCTGACCCCCTCACAGGAGATACCATAGGGCTGTGTTCGTTCTTTGGAATGCTTTTGCCTTATAAAAGTGGGATCTGCTTTTAAAGAAGAACAACAGCTGTATAGCTCTGCTTTCATTTCTGCATTGATTTTTTAACTCATTTGAATTTCTCCTCCATCTGAAATTTCTCAGTGAACAGGGAAAGAAGTGAAAAAACCCCCCACCACTTTTTAGGTTTTAAAAAATGTTCAAGCAAGATGAAAATGTTTTCTAGGTTTTTGTTTGCTTTATTTATAAATCAAGAGGTTTACAAATTGTCATTAGGACACAGTAAGGCAGTTTAACTCCATTTAGCAATGAAGTCAGTGTTTTTCCAAGCTATCAGGTTAGTGCCTTATTAAAAACCCAGTGGCACTAGAGTATCTGAGGTGAGGAAAAAAAGGTTAAACTGCATATCAACTACTGAAGGGAGCTGAAAGGATGTGGAGACCAATTAAACCTTCAGCACTGCTCTCTCTCATAAACACTTGCTACTTTATTCCCTCTGGAACACATTTCGAGGCAGCTAAAGTGGGAACCCAGCAAGAACCTTTTCATGAGATCTTTGTTATTGAGCCTCAGGTCCAGCCCCATCCTTCTGGGTGAAAGGCTTCATACTCCCTCTCTATTAATCATCATCTGGCCTTCTAACACCTGGGACTGACTCCAACTCCCACTGTTGCTATATTGACAATATTCCCTGTTGATTTCCTCATTTTCTCAGCCAAGGCTAGAGTGACCTCTTTAAAATTCTTTATAAACGTCAGTAATTGCCGCATCAAACTTCAATTCATTACTTTCCCAGGCCTCATGTATTTTGATGATATGAAAGTTGACCGCATTTACATGCAAATTGAAGTTTTATATTAATAAGGGCCAGTAAAAAGAGATTGCATGGTAATACTCCATTATGACTTTTAAATACATTTGCCCATGTCTCGACTTGGCATTAGCATGGTCAGACCATGAGGAAATCATGTTGGCCTGATTGCAATTTTGTTTTCCAATTGAAAGTACAATTTCATCAGGTTTCCCTGTCATTTCTAATAATGACTTAAGTTTGCTTGCTAAATTGAAGAATTTCTCCAGGCCTCTAGATGGGCTGGGAAACAGGTGAGGAGACAGCTGCTTATATATGAAGTGCTTCATTATGAACTACCACTATATTCAACCCCATAAGGCTTGTTTGATGATAGAAACAAAATTACTGAAGGTCTGGTGCAGCTGAGATTGATTATCTTAAGCATATTAACTTTTAACACAAAACTTTGGAAACACAACAGTTCATCTGTGAACAGAGTCTTTAACACCCTGATCAAAGTGCCCTTAACCTTTCAGACTGCTATTTCATTGTTTGGCCTCAGATTTTATACACTAGCAGGAAAAGAAATACAGCAGCATTTTGCAGAAAGAGAATTGTGTATGTTAATGCAAAACCTCAAGAAATCACTTTTCTAAACACAGTCAGTTAGGAATCCTAGCGAGTATGTAGTCACAATATCAAATCCATGACCCCATGCTGATGTCATTAAAACAGTATTCATGTCATTGATTATAAAAATCTGAGTACATGTCTCACTGGACATTAAAGAAATTAAAAAAAAATCTTATATATCGATGACAGGTTACAGTAGAATTAAAAAAAAAAAGGGGTTCTTATAGCTCTAATATCACAGATCTTCCTATATGCTGTTAAAGGTACTTTTTGGAGTGGTTCCATAGAGACCAAAACTGCTGCCAAAAACAAAGAACTTTTCGAAAATGTAGTTTACCGTGTAAATGTCCTGGCTGATGCAAGCCATGCTTAAATAAAAGTATATGTGATATCATATTAGACACTCAAGAAAAGATGCAGCAGGTTTATTCATGTAGAGGCTTTTTGTACTCTGAGACCCCTCAGGGTCAGTGGGATTATCAGGAAAGTGCATACCTGGGGGCTTGTTTGTTCAGACTCTTGCTTTCCAATATTATCTTCCAAGACAGTAATAGGTGACGTTGCTTGAATGTGCATATTTGTCATTACAATAATTTTGGAAATAGCTGGTGTGGTAGAACTGGACTGTAAACTTACTACTTAAAAATTAAGCTGTGATCCAGTAAAGCCATCTGCTTAGGCAGATCTCTCCTGTTTTTCCAAAGTCCCAGAGTCGTCTGCCAACTCAGTGAAGGATTCAGGCTCCTCTTTCATGAATCCTTACGTGGATATTGGAGTTGGAATTGATAGTTCAGTACCTTTATATCTCCGTAGAAGTGTGTTTTGTGTAGGCCCTGTAGTTGGATGATAAAGCTCCATTTTATTAAAATACTTCCTCATTGTTCTGTTTTCTAGCAGAATTACTTTGCTTTCTTATATCAGATAAGTTTTCAACAGCAGCTTGAATAGAGAGAGGTCAATGAGCATATGATAATACCATAGCATTTCTTATCAGTGTTTATAATAAATATTTACACTGGGAATTGTTTAACTTATCATACCATGGTCTCAGTTACCCTTATTTGGTATCAAAACATAGTACTATGAATTTATTTGATAGTTCTTCCTTCCAAACAAAAGAAACAATAAGTAAAATGCTTGTCCTAATAAAAGGTCTAGTCAAAAGGATTATCATACGGCTAAAGCAATGATCAGCTCTTTTAGTCCAGTGCACAAGAGACTGGTACCTGTTTCACAAACTCCACAACCCTTGTTAGCAGCCTGGGCATAGTAATCAAGAACAGAATGAATTTAAACTCCTCTCGACTTCAGAAGTACTCCTTGTGCTGCCCAAGTCAGCCTGAAAGCTCAGGATGAGAAATCTTTTCATTCAGTGATGTTAACTCCCTCCTTTATAATCAAATACTGCATGCAGCTGCTTTGTCTGCACTTTACTCTGCCTGGGAGTGGTTGAGCAATGGGTTTCTTGCCTCTGGAAAATCAGCTCTTCAAGTTTTTGAGAGGTGTTTTGTTTGTCTTGGTAGTCTCTGTTATGGTAACTTGAAATAACAGAATTGATAGTGAGGGTATGGGTGAGGAATTTTTCTTTGGGAAAGTGTGGAGAATGTAATTATGTTTTATTTCTGCCAAAAGTGGTCTCATTGTTTAAATAGAAAATAATTTCTCTTGAAATACCTGACTAAGTCTGTGTGTATAAGTATACATGTATGTTTATAAAATGACAAAAGAACTCTGGAAATCATAGAATCGTTTAGTTTGGAAAAGGCCTTTAAGATCATCGAGTCCAACTGTTAAATCCTCTGCTTGAAGAAATAAAACCTGTAGATAACGTGTAAACCCCAAAAAAGAAAGAACACCAATAATTAAACAGTAATTAGGAATGTCTACTGACAATTACATTAGATTTAAGGCAATTAAAGAGTTGTACAGTTAAGATTTAAAAAAAGAAAAGTTTTTTTTGCAAGAAAAGTTAAAGATGATAACTAAAACTGATTATTTCTCTCATGTTCTCTTTCCTCATCTACCATGTAAGACCATCAACAGGATTCCAAAAAGTACAAATAGTCTATATAAAAACTGGTGCCAAAGGAAAATATAACAGGATCAGGTAAGTGTTTCAGAGCCTAAAGAGAGGAAGACTTAGCTTATCTGTGCAAATGCAGACTGTTATTAAAAGCATAATAATACCCAGATATCATGAATGAAGCCATAGTTAATATGATACAGAAAACTTTAATTCCTTCCCCTTGAAACTGTAAGCAGTGAAAAGCAGAAGGACCTGTTCAATTTTTTTTTTTCAAAGCTATGTTAATACTCAATGGAGTTAGCACAAAGTTTATTTCTTCAAAAATTTTTACCTTGGACGCATATTTCTGATATTTGTGAGATTTTTGATGGACATTCAAAGACTTGATATGAAAAGTCAATAACAACTTAAAAACAAACAGCCATAAAAATAATACTTAACTATACAAGAAATTTAAAGGAACATGGGAAAAAGAATACAAAGATGGATATTAGAAATTGGAGTTGAAAGAAGAGTAAATAACTTCATACCAAACACCAAACTGGTAATTTTCTTCAACGTGTGATTGTTGCTAGTGGCAACTAGCTAGTAGCAACTTGTTGCTAGTAGATATTACTGTTCTAGACTGAATAAGACCAGTTTTTTCTCATTTCTCCCCAAGTCAAGACTGCTGTCTCCCACGCCCTGTACAGAATTATATCATTTGATCAGGGGAATGGTTACTTCTATATTTTAATACTTATACTCCTCTGGTGATTAGTTCCAGAGGTCTGTTTCCTCATCAGTCCTTTACTAACCCAAAAGCTGGAATGACACCTATAGTGATGACTCCAGACTCTCTGTCTGGTTTCTGAAGTGTGTCAAATGACTGGGATACTGGTACTACGCTCAAACTCTGAAGACCAAGGGAGGAGTATACTGTGTATTCTAGTTGCACTCTAGTATTTCAGAAATGTAAATTAAAAAGAGATTGAAGTTTTATATGTGTGTTACTCTACAGCATAGGTTAGCAGTTTGGGTGCAACTGTCCTATGCATTGCTCCAAGAGAGAGAGATGTGAATTACTTGGGATGAATTAGGAAGACATTGCTGAATCAAGAAAGATATAGGGATAACGCCATCCAAGAGATGGAGGAAGGATCTGTTGTTCTTCAGGCTGAGAAACAGAGGTGGTTTAGGGAACCATCTTCAGTTACATGAAAATAATATAACAGTAAAATAGAAAGAAAGAAATTATTCTTAATGTTCACTGAACATAACAGAAATAAGGTATTAAACTGCCATAAGAAAAAACAAAGTTGGAGATTGGGTGGGAAGCACAAGAAGATAGTGACAGCTAAGTGTTGGAATAGACTGCCTGGGGAGGCTGCAGAACCTCCAACACCGGAGGTGTTAAAGAACAGGTTAGGGAACATTTGTCAGAAAAGATTTACCTATCATTGTTTCAGGATCTGGCCATGGGAATGTATTACATGGTTCCACAAATGCTTTCCAGCCCCATTTGCTAAGAGTGGTCTATAAATTTTTAGGCTAAAATCATGAGGAACACAGGTATTTCTACTCTCTAACTTTGAATAAAACTGTTTATAGTATCTCAAACATTTCTTTCTATGGTTTGTATTACTTACTATGACTTGTGTATTTGTTTAATATTCGTTTTACTTTGAAACCACATTATTTTCTTTTTGATGGTGACTGGGTACTATTAAATATAACTTCATAAACAAGTATTAATGGATTTTAAAATTAAATTTGTAAACGTTTCTGCAGCAAAAAACAGAGTTACCTGGTGGGAAGGAAGGAGGAGGACTATAACAGGTTATACAAAACACTGTCTCTGGATTACCCCCTCACCTTCCATTTAAAAAGGAAAAGAACTGTGCACATACCTGAATATCTGAAGGACTATGTTGTCCTGCTATCCACTACTATTTGTTGCAGTCTAGAGTAGACTTTCTTTCTTTTTTGGGGGGGAGGAGAAGGAGATGAGTTTCAAAGGGTTATGAAGAAAAGCAATGGTACCTGTATGCTGCTGATCCAAAACAGTAGAATAGTAAGGTAGGGTAGAATAGTAGAGTAGCGAGGTAGAAGAATCATGAGAAAGAGTTGGATGGCCACAGCTGACCACATTTTTCCCTCTGCCTCAGTTCTCCCGAATATTAACTTCCATTTGAGTACATTTTTGATCAGTGTATTAAAAAGTTGTGCAGGTTTTTGTTTTGTTTTTAAAGGGTATGAAAAGTAATAAGAGTACTTGTTCCTTTGTGGAGAAAGGTAAATGAAAGGATTTTTCATTCTCTGTCCTAATTCATGTGCATAAGGACAGTACCAGAATTACCCCCTGATATGGGAACAGGGAAGTATATAGTCAGTTCATATTCAGCTGAACCAGACAAAAGTTTTAAGAGTACTTCTTTTTAACTACTTAAGAGTAGTTGGTGTGGGCCATGATAGCTATTAATTTACATTCATCAGGCCTTGTTCTCCACCTTACAAGAGCTGTGGGTGAGGCAGATTCATCCCGTACTTTTATTCTATGTTAATGCTTGGTTTTGTAGCCTCACTGTGCTCTGTCTGCATCAATCTGGAATGCGAAGTGGTTCTGACATGGAAGTTCTTCTGAGAAACTGATAGAATTCTTACTCATACTGTTGCAATCAGTTTTTCTCTCCTTTTTCGCGATATAGAGAAATAGCAACCTTTGGTTGACGTTTCTACACTCTTTCTTTTTTTAAATTCACATAAACCTTTATTCACTATGGAAAGTTAAAACAGAACCAGGAAAAGCTCGTAGATATCATATTAACCTATTAAACAAGACACAAATATCCTTATCTACTTTATGACAAATGCGGCTTTATTTTAAAGTATTTCACAAAGGCCATTGCTATGATTCGTCACCTGATTACCAGCTGTAAAGGCTTTTATTAAATACCATCTCCTCATTCATCGTTTTCATATGAAAGTAGTAAACAATGACTATTGCATACATAACTCTTCAGTACTGTAAAAGCAGAGGGCTGAAGTGTGTTGTCCTTCCTATGATATTTCAATTTAAACATGGCTGCATTGCAGTAATGTCACATCTCGTTTAGGCTGTGGACTTGGTGGGAGACAGGGATCATTACAGGGGAACATTGAGAAAAATACATTACACACTAGTCATAACCATAAAAGAAACTAAAGAGAAAGAGACATACTGATGCACAGGCAGCTCCTGTGATAGAACAGAAGAACAGGATTGCACTGAGAAATGTACAAAGGCAGTAAGTTCAGAAGAGAGTTACCACTGCACTAAATTGTCAAGCTTGAGTCAAATGATATTACTTCTGACACCTCTGGATACAGTACCTTGCTTTTGGATTCAGTTTCTCCACTTTTCTTTGGTTGTTGCAGTAAAGCCAATTCCCTTGTGCTTTGATTGTTGAGAATATCCTCTTTATATAGCTTTCCCTCCCCCTTTCTTTCCCTCCTTTTTTCTGTACTAGCATTATGGGTGTGAGCAAAGATTATGCAGACTGCTGTAATGTAGTCTATTTTTTTAAGTCAGTCATTGGCTTAGATAGCCAAAAACAGAGCGCTGTACTGTTCGCATTTTTTTGTTTGCATAATAATAAGATTAACATTATTAATTAAGGATATCCATATATAACTAAATTCAGTAGACATTCCATTTTTATGTGCCTATATGCTCACATATACTCCACAAGTATCAGCAGAAGTACTACTCAGCTACAGCATTTCCCTCCTTTTTTTAAAGCACAGGTATCTTCCTCAGTTGTTTCAGACCAGAAGAGTTTGTAGCAAATGGAGAGTGCACCCAGGTTTCAAGATTTACAGGAAAGCCACAAGCACAACATTACTGGAGTGAACAGCGTAATACCATGGTTTTCTTAGGTAGGTATCACTGCCCATGTGAACGTTATGATTGTCCCAGACTTGCATAGTTTCCATGCTGCAACCAAAGCCTCTTGTGATGGTCCTGCCTTGCGTATCTTGAAGGGGCGTGACAAGGTGAGATCAAAATGGAATTCAAGAGGAGACTATCTTTAGTACCAATGGAGTTTTGACAGCAAGTCAAAATCATATGGATCAACAGACAAAAGGGAAGCAATGAAATGCCTGTAAGCCTGACTGGTAACCTGGATATACAGTCCTTCTCCTGCAACTAGAGGTGGAAAAGCAGCAAAAAGATTAATAAATTGAAGGAGGCAAGGGGATCATTAGCTATAGAACAGGTATAACATGAAGGACTTGCTGTGATCTCCATGTCAGTTGCAACCCGGCTCTTCAGTAATCTATGCTGAAGGCTGAACTATTTCGGAACTCTTCCTGAGATGTGCTGCATTCTCCTTTCATAATCTGACCCAAAAGCTTCATTGTCTGTTGTAGTATGAGTGGAAAACAGCAGAACATATGTCATTACCAGAACTGGGAATGGACAGAAATGTGGGCTTTGTACTTTGTTAAAACTCTTCAGACTAGTCACTTTCAAGTTTTGATTTTTTTACTACACTATAATGGTGAATTAAAGGTAGAATTATTCAGAAATTAGAACAACTTCTGGTTTTTAGGGTACCAGTTAACTAGTCTGTCAGAGGCTAATTTGTTAATTCCTGGAAAAAGTAACACAAAATCAGTGTTTTTTTAATGACTTACTAAGAGTCAAGTATTTCACTTGTTTATAACTCTTGAGCAAAAGTCTTGGAAACCATTTTAGTAATCAGAAGTACAAGAAAAGCTATTTACAGGAATGTCTGAATTCTACAGAATGGAGTAGACTAAGAAAGGAAAATAAGAGAATTAACTGCTAAAAGATTTGGTATACTTTTAACTAAGTCATTAACTATTTGATTAACATAGGAATATAATAGCAACCCAATCACTACCTTCTGTTGCTTACTATTACAGGCACTGTATTATATAAATGTTCTCATGTAATTATTATGTAATCTTTAAAATAGTGTACTTTAACCCTCATTGATGTGCTTCAAATGTGATTTTGCGAATCGTTACTGGTGTACACTAATTTCCAGAAGAACTCTACTCCTCTCGTGGTTTATACTAATTTGTTTTTCTGCCATTATCATTATTATTCTTTAGCATAAGCAGTTCCTGTTCCTCCTTTATTTATTACAAGTATTTATTTGCTCTTTATTTTCAGTCATTATGCCATCTCATTTTTGGTAGACTAAATAAACTGAACTCTAATGCATTGTGCAATGGATCAAGAAGCATAGCTCTCCAAGATACTGCTGCATAGTGCTCTTGCCTTCAAACAAGATAATGGCTACATAGCACAGAGTTATAAAATTAGTCCCCAAAAGTAAATAATTGAGTTTATAAGCAGTTTTGTTTTCATCTTGATTATGGTTATTTCCAGTTTTATAAGGCTAACATAATACACTCTGTATCAATTTCAGTTTTCACTGTTTGTTTTGGGCCACATTGATTATCCCCTCCAGTAATATTCAAGCACTGCCATCTTCAGTGATGTTTATTCTGTAAACAAGTTGTAGTACACACAAACAGTCAAAAAGTCGTGGCAAGTTTGATTACTCAGAATCAATTTATATGATGCTTATGCTATTCCAAAACATCTGCAGTTTTCTGGAATAATGGACCCATAGGGGCAGGTAGTGAATGAAACTAAAAGACAAAGTATATACTGATAGACATATGGTTATTAGGCATAGTCTATTCCTGCATTTAACTGAACTTTCTGAAAACTTGTTGACTGTCTGTTCCTTTAGAGAAAGCTTTAGAGAAAGTTCCTCAGCTTCCTTTTTTAACTTTCCTTCTACAATACTTCTTACATCTTTTTGTGTGTGTATTCCTTCAGTCAGATTTTTCTTGTACTTATCTTGGCATCTTTTCAGTACTACAAACCCCCAAATTGTTTCTCCCTGTAACACTATGTTAGGTAAGGAAGCATTTTATATATATATCTTTTAATTTCACAGAAGGGGTGGCCAAGCCTCATACAGCCATAGGGCAGAGCCCCCACAGTCCTTTAGACCAAAACTTCTGAAGTGTTTTTAAGATGGAATTGAAGTGCCTGACTTCATGAGAACAACTTAGAATCGTAGAATCATATAATAGTTTGGATTGGAAGGGACCTTTAAAGGTCATCTGGGACAAACCCCTGGCAACGGGGACATCTTCAACTAGATCAGGTTGCTCCTTGAAGGTTTCCAGGGATGGGGCAGCTACCACCTCTCTGGGCAACCTGGGCCAGGGTTTCAACACCCTCAGTGGGAAAAATTTCTTCCTTCTATTTAGTCTAAAACTACCCTCTTTTAGTTTAAAACTGTTACCCCTTGTCCTATCGCTACAGGCACTGCTAAAAAGTCTGTCCCCATCTTTCTTAGAAGCCCCCTGTAAGTACTGGAAGGCTGCAATCAGGTCTCCCTGGAAATTTCTCTTCTCTCAGCCTGTCCTCAGAGAAGGGGTGCCCCATCCCTCTGATCATTTTGTGGCCCTCCTCTGGACTTTCTCCAGTACGTCCATATCTTTCCTGTGCTGAGAGGTGGATGTGGGACTCCAGGTGGGGTCTCACCAGAGTGGAGCAGAGCAGCAGAATCACCTCCCTCAACCTGCTGGCCACGGTTCTTTGGATGCAGCCCAGGATACGGTTGGCCTTATGGGCTGCGAGTGCACGTTGCTGGCTCATGTCCGGCTTTTCATTCACCAGTAGCCCCAAGTCCTTCTCGGCAGGGCTGCTCTCAATCCTTTCATGACCCAGCCTTGTAAAATCAGCCTTAACTGCTGATATAATTCAGGTGCCTTTTCTCTGCATTGTTTGTATTTCTCATTGCCACTGACTTGGCAACATTGGATTAATACTATTCAGTTCTCCTCTTCCTCCCATTCCCAGACCCAGGAGGGTATAATTGCTCTCTGGTACCATGATACACAGAACATGATTCTAAAGATGGATACCACAACCACACTCTCTTCTGTTTTTAAAAGACCACAAAGAGCTAGCTGCTTATGCCAAAAAAAGGGATTTTGTAGTCCAAATAAGCATCACTGAACAACTATTTCTTTAGTAACTTTTACAACCTCGTTTGGACATCTCATGTTATGAACTGCAGCCTGTGAGCTTCTCTATCCCCCATTTCTTGCTGAATACTTCTGGCACTTAAATCAGCACTGGGAAACCTCCTTCTGGATCAGGCACCGTGTGTATGATAGGAGTCTGTAATGGGAAATCTTTACTTGTACCCTGTACTGCATCTGCTGGGGAAGGAGCAACCTACATGTCGATGTTTTTAATTTGCAACCGAAACAGTGGTAATATACTGATGTTTTAGCTATTGCTGAAGGGTGCTTGCACAGCATCAGGGCCTTCTCCATTTCTCACTCTGCCCTCCTAGTAAATAGGCTGGTGGTGGGCAAGGGGCTGGGAGGTGACACAGCCAGAACTGTGTTGTCCACACTGACCGAAGAGATATCCCATACCATGTGATGTCATGTTCAGCAATAAAAATGGGGGAAGTAGTCTTTTCAAAGTAGCTGTTGCTCAGAAGCTGGCAGGACATTGGTCTGGTGTTGTGAGGTATTCATGACTGTGTTGGTGTCCCTTGGGGTTTTTTGGTGTTTGGGTTTTTTTTTCCCTTCATGTATTAAACTGTATCTTGAACCATGAGTTTCTCTTAAATTTGCCCTTCTAATTTTTTCTCCGATCTTGTTGGGGGTGAATGAGTGAGTGGCTGGGTGGGGGCTTAGTTACTGGCCAAGATCAAGCCACTAGATACCCCTACCTGTAAAGGTGGACCATCACCAATATGTTACCTTTCATGTTTTCCTAGTTGAAATGCAACATAGGTCCAGCACATGAAAAGTATGATCTTGTGTCTAAAGTACAACTTTCAATTAATGAGTTATGCTTAAATGAACATCTTGGACCTTCAAAATACATAGGGTTGGGGGAGATAGTTGTCCTTCTAAACTGACATCAGTTCTAATAGTGTGGGGTTGCAGCATGTTCCCCTTCAGCTACTTCTAAGTCATCCACTTGTGTAGAAGCTAATCAAGGAAATATATGCAGTTCTGCATCTAATTTCTATTATAAAAATGTTCAGACTGGGAAGGACTACTACAATGGCAACAGGCTTTCCAGTAATCAGGGATAAGAAAAGTAGTTTAGCAGCCCTATTTTATTTCCTGAAACATAAATATTATGCTGCCAATTCTCTTATTATTAGTAGTGTGAGTTTCAAAGTACTTGGTATTTTTCACTTATGGTCCCAAGTGCTGTCATGAAAAAATTGTATTGGAATCCTAGGTTATCCTATTTAAAATATATACATGTATTTGTAACATTAGGTGATTGCACTGCTGAAGTCTGAAGAATAAGTAACGCTTAGAAAAATCTTACCATTTTCAACTTATATTTTCGGTGTTTTGAAAATGTTTACTATTAACAGTACTGGAAGAGTTATGAAAAAAAGAATTATTCCTTATTTTCTATATACTCGTTACTAGGAAGTCTTTTTTTCATAAGTTTATTTTTTGAATGAACATGACACTAAAATGTGGATAACTTTATAGGCACTTTCCAGTGTGCATCCATATCTAATAGGTGAAATTTGTTGATGAAGTGTCACTGCTGACATTCTCTTCTATACTTCAAGTGTACGGTATACTTCCTTAGACTTATAAAGATAATTTAAAAACCTAAACCTCCTGAATTTTCTCACTTATGGCACTTTTATGATGCTTGTGCAAGTATTTTGATATGGCATGTAACTCTGGTACATTTTTGTTGTCAATAAGATAGTGCCTCTGAATACTCTTGGGGATTTGAAGAGAAAAAGGAGCAGTAGGCTTAAATGTAACAGTGACTAATAAACTTACTTAAATAAGATGTCCCTGTTTATTGTTGAAATAAGTGGAAGTCTTTTCTATCTCACCTGTCAACAGTTATGGGTGTACCAGTCCTAGGATGTTCTTTGCTCTGGTCAAAGTCTGGGGAAGTATCCTCCCTCATCATTCTAGTTCTTTCTAATTTGACTTTGTGTCTGCACAGGAGGCCGGGATTTAGCCTTCATACTGGAGAAAAACTTGTACAGGATTAAGAGAGTGGACACCTGGTTGCGTATCATCAGTGCAATGGCAATGGCTGTATTCCCAAACATTCTGTCTGTGCTAGCCTACTTTGACACATTTGGGTAGCTGGAAGGGGTTTTTAACATCATACAAATTAATCCAGCCTGGGGCTGGATTAGCTGTAGTAATGGACAGCATATAAGGGTATTCAGGCATACAGCCATCTACACCTTGACAGGCTTGCTGCACTTCCAATAATTTATTAAATCTTTGACAAACTTTAAAAGAGACTGTCAAGATGTTTCATCATTTTTTCTTCTTATGCCATTTTTAGTAGATTTATTGCACATGAAAAAAAGACATCCCTAGGCATAGCCCAAGAGCACTAGGGCAAGTTTCCTCACTCTTCTGCCAACATGTTTCTATCGTGCCCTGGAGGTAGCACCTGGATTGAGAGGGTAGTTCTGTTCTTCACTTCCTTGGCCTCTCAGCTGACAGTATTAACCAACTAATTAGTGATGGTAGGAGTGGAGTTTTTTTTATTATGCAGAGGCATTTTATTTCCAGAATTTTTTTGTATTACAATTGTTTATAATAATCCTTAGTATCTTACAACTGAAACTGTTTTTTTCTTATCAGTTCATCACATGCACATTCTGCTTTATGAGTATAGGGCTGCTTGTAACTGTAAGGCTCCTAGCAGAAGGCATGTAATGCTGTCTGTTTTAGAGAAAAGGACATTTGGAGTGTTTGGGAACAAAAACAGATCTGAAAAATTATACACATGGGTGAAAAGAGCAACACAGTTGAACTTATTGTACCATTCCTAACAACATCTCTTTTCACTTCTAAACTGTGACTAGCTCCTGAACACATTCTCCTTCCTTGTGTACTTGCGGGTATTTTGTGGACAGAACTAGAGCTGTTGCTACTTGTGAAGCATTATTAACTTTGTTGACTTTGTAACCTCAGAACAAGTCCATGGCTTGATGTTGTTTCAGGGGACATGTTTTGAGCTTCTTATTCAGCTTTTATTGTCTTTATTCTGACAAAGGGCTGAAAAATGGAATGATAGTAACAGGTTGCAATCCTTCATTGGTAGCATCCTGTGATTTTAGTTAAAAGTAAAACAGAATTCCTCACAGTTGGTTTCTCTTGGGAAATCTGGAAGTTCACCTATACTCTCAGCAAAATCTTGGATATTTCTGCTATTAATAGTTTGTGGCTGTTAGGCTTATTTAGTGGGGTTTTAATATCCAAATCATCGTGTGTTTCCATTCATCTAGACTTTCATTATTGTTTGTTGGTAAAGAAGTACAGGCCAGACAATAAAGTGCCTTTGTAGATAAAAGACTAGAATTGTCATGGAATATTTTATACAAAACACTGAAAACATAGAGAGGAGTGGGAAGTTATAACATAGTTAGTGTATTTATGTATCTTTTGCTGCGTACACATAAAGAAGGCAGCACATGCTTTCCCCTGATGTTCACATAATGCCTGCAGGCTGGGAAGCAAAAGGGAGATATATGAAGAAGGAAGGAAGAATGCAAATTGGCTACAAGGCAAGTTGGTGGTTCATGATCCTTGCTTTGACTTTGATCTAGTATCATTAATGAGCAATTTTGCAAAGCTTCAAGGAGTTCTCTGGTTGCAAGACAAATTCAGCTTAGGTTGCCCATGCAGGTGTGCATGTGAAGGAATGACAGAAAAAGTCTTCCAGAATATAAGTGTTCTTCCAAAAATGTATTCATCATTTCAGTTTAATAACTTAAGCCATTGTGGCTGAACTTCACTTCAAGACATGAAGGATCAGATGTTAATAAAAGTAGTTTTGAAATGCACTGCTTAAAGCAAAGGGGAAGAGAGAGTCCTGGATCCAACCCACTGTGGAATGAAGAGTTTCACTGAGAAGATGCAAAACGAAGTAGCTGCCAGTATGCTAAGTTATTATTTTTCAGCTGAGTCATCTGCAGCAGTGGAAGAGTGCTTGCTTATGGTGAAAATAATAAATGAAATTACCAACCACCTCCAATTAATGAAAAATAGAAACTTCTTTGATATGAATAATCATAAAGATGCTACCTGGGAAACCCTCCCTTGACTTTAACATAAATCTTGCTATTTATCACCTGGAATGTAACATTTATGGTTACAGCTAATAAGGTCGTGAGCAGCTAGTGTCATCATGATTCCTATAAGAATTTTGATCCCATTATCTCTTTTGAGGGTAAGTTGTGTTACATGTACAAGACTCATTAGTTGTATGCAGTCTTCCCTTTAGCTAGAAGAAAGTCTTATCTAAATCAGTTCCTGCAACTGTTTGACACTGTTGACTAAAGTGTTGTGCAGACACTTGCTAGAAAGTCAAATGGAAAATATCTCTTATTCTGTGTCCTCCAACTCTTGACAAAATTATGTCCTTCAAGAGATCCATGTTGAAGAAGCAAGTAGGACCCTGCGTGCTTGTGAGATGGCCAGGGAAAACTGAGAGAACTTACCTTTCTTCTGGAGTGTAAGATTTTGGCATAAGACTGGAAAAGGAATCTGTGCAAAAGCTTATCTGATTCAAGTAGAAGCGTAGGAGGTAGGTATCAGCATATGCATCTATATACTTGACACAGGAAAACAGGAGTGCGTATGTGCAGGAATGGAATTGTCTGATGTTTGCTTGGGGTTTTTTGTTCATACAAATTAGCATAGTTAAATATTGAATTAATAAAAATATTTATGCCAAAAAAGAGTCATTGTCAAAATTTCCTACACAGAATCCAACATCTAAAAGCAAACAAGGCACAAATCCCACAAAAACAACTGTTTTCATTGTACATATCTGATTTTCTCAGGCCTTCTCCATCATGTACTGTACAAGACAAGACATTTTAGAAAAAAATATGATGTGATCATCTAATAGTTCTAAGGTGATTGTAATACAAATGTAGGGAAAAGGTGTCTGTGTGTGAAATACCATCTCTGGTAGCAGTTCTAGTCCTGGCCTTTCTTAGCTTTCAAGTACTTGAACTTGAAATGATACTAATATTTTAAAACTTTTAAATTATTCCTACATACATAGTATTAATATGTCTGCTTTTACCATTAGAAACACGGCATTTCTAGATTGTGTTTTGTTTACTTGATATTTGTACTACATGTTCATTATAGGGTGTCTTGTAGCTATCTCTTAATTATCTATAGTTAATTACCCAATTAGATGGACAGATCAAATTAACAATTTTTTATCAGAGTGCTTATTTTAATTTTTCAAGAATTACATAGAATCATAGAATCATAGAAGAGATTGGGTTGGAAGGGATTTTTAAAGGCCATCTGGGACAAACCCCCGGCAACAAGGACATCTTCAACTAGATCAGGTTGCTCAGAGCCCCGTCCAACCTGACCTTGAAGGCTTCCAGGGATGGGGCAGCTACCACCTCTCTGGGCAACCTGGGCCAGGGTTTCAACACCCTCAGTGGGAAAAATTTCTTCCTTCTATTTAGTCTAAAACTACCCTCTTTTAGTTTAAAACTGTTACCCCTTGTCCTATCGCTACAGGCACTGCTAAAAAGTCTGTCCCCATCTTTCTTAGAAGCGCCCTTTAAGTATTGGAAGGCTGCAATCAGATCTCCCTGGAAATTTCTCTTCTCCAGGCTGAACAACCCTGACTCTCTCAGCCTGTCCTCAGAGGAGAGGTGCCCCATCCCTCTGATCATTCTGGTGGCCCTCCTCTGGACCCTCTCCAACAGGTCCATGTCTTTCCTGTGCTGAGGACTCCAGAGCTGGATGCAGGACTCCAGGTGGGGTCTCCCCAGAGCAGAGTAGAGGGGCAGAATCCCCTCCCTTGACCTGCTGGCCACGGTTCTTTGGGTGCAGCCCAGGATATGATTGGCCTTCTGGACTATGAGCGCATGTTGCTGGCTTATGTCCAGCTTTTCATCCACCAGTCCCCCCAAGTCCTTCTTGGCAGGGCTGCTCTCAATCCCTTCATTCCCCAGCCTGGACTGATACCAGGCATTGCCCCAACCCAGGTGCATGAGGTTCACATGGGCCCATTTCTTGAGCTTGTCCAGGTCCGCCTGGATGGCATCCTGTCCCTCAGGCATGTCAACCGCACTACTCAGCTTGGTGTCACCTGCAACCTTGATGAGGGTGCACTTGATCCCACTGTCTATGTCACTGGTGAAGATATTAAAGAGTACTGGTCCCAACATGGACCCTTGAGGGATACTGCTTGTCATTGATCTCCATCTGGATGTTGAGCCATTGACCACTGCGCTCTGGGTGTGATTATCCAACCAATTCCTCATCCACCGAACAGTCCACCCATCAAATCCATCGCTCTCCAATTTAGAGAGAAAGATGTTGTGGGGGACTGTGTCAAAGGCCTTGCAGAAGTCGAGATGATGTTGGTAGCTCTTCCCTTGTCCACTGATGCCATCACTCCATCACTAGGTTGGTCAGGCAGGACTTGCCCTTGGTCAAGCCATGCTGGCTGTCTCAAAGCACCTCCCTGTCCTCCATGTGCCTTAGCATAGCTTCTAGGAGGATCTGTTCCATAACATTTCCAGGCACTGAGGTGAGGCTGAAGGACAATACCCAGGGTCCTCCTTGCTACCTTTTTTAAAATTGGGCGCAATGTTTCCCTTTTTCCAGTCTCCAGGGACTTCACCTGACTGCCGTGACTTTTCCAATATCATGGAGCTTGACAACTACATCAGCCAACTCCTTCAGGACTCTGGGATGCATCTCGCCAAGTCCCATAGACTTGTGTATGTTCAGGTTCCTCAGGTGGTCTTGAACCTGATCTTCTCTTACAGTGGGAGGGACTTTGCTCTTCCAGTCCCTGCCTTGCAGGCCATCCCCTTGAGAGGTGGGGGAAGAGGCAAAGAAGTCACTGAGTACCTCAGCTTTCTCCTCATCCATTGTTACCAGTCTGCCAGTCTTGCTCATCAGGGGAGGTACGCTTTCTTTGACCTTCCTTTTCTAGCTGACTTACCTGTAGAAGCCCTTATTATTCTTTGCATCCCTCACCAAGTTCAGCTCCAGCTGCACCTTGGCTTTCCTATTGACTAACTCCTTGAAGAGCTGGAATTTTGCTTTCCTAAAATTTTAGCTCCTTACCTTACTCTTTGCCTGCCCCATATCCCTCAGGACTGTGAGCTTTGCCAGGGCGTGATCACTACAGCCCAGGCTGCCTCCAATCTTAGTATCACTGATTAGCTCACATGCATTGGTGACCAACAGGTCCAGTATGGCATCCTCTCTGGTAGGGCTGTCTATTATCTGGCTTTAAGAAGTTATCCTCAATGCATTCCAGGAGTCTCCTGGATTGCCTACAGCTCGCCATGCTACTTTTCCAGCAGATATTGGGTGGTTGAAGTCCCCCAGCAGGATGAGAGCCTGCAAGTGCGATGCCTTCCCCTTGATCGGGCAGCCTGTAGTAGACACCAACCACAAGGTTCCTTCTCTTGCCTCAGTCTCTGATTCCTACCCTTAAGCTTTCAACTTGCTGTGGTTATTCTTCAGAGACTGCTTTTCACATGTTATCCACTTCTTGATATAGAGGGCAACGTGTCCTTCCTCACCTCCTTCCCCCTTCTGAACAGCCTGTAGCCATTGACAGTTGCACTCCAGTTATGGGATTCATCCCACCAAGTTTCAGTAACGGCAACTAGGTCATAGCTTTCTAGCAGCATGGTGGCTTCCAGCTCCTCCTGTTTGTTGCCCATGCCATGTGCGTTGGTGTAGAGGCATATATTTTAGGCTAATTTGATATTAATTCTATTCTTCTTTATGCATCAAAATAAACCAAGTAAATCTGATGAGTAACAGCAATACATTTTGCCACCTAAAATAGGGTTCTTTTAGTAAGTAAGTGGATGGGAAGAATTTAATGATGTTGAAGCTTAATAAACTTTCTACATATTCACTGATCCTTTCAAAGTAACCAACTGGAAGGGAAGAAGGTGTGCAAAAGTCAATGAACCTATAATCCCACACTTCAGAACATATTTGCTACTTGTGTTATTATGTGAAGATATCCATTATGTGGAGATATCCAAATGAAGACATATGAATAATGATGTTATGTTCAACAAAATACTTTATTTCCTCAAAACTCAGCAAACCTAACAACTGATGTTTATGTTGAGCTATTATATATAGCTTAATTTTGCAGAAAGCTAAGCAGCTTAGCTGTACTTCCCGTGTATTTTATTTAGATTTCACAGTCATGCAGGACTATTAGGAAAACACAATCAGCTAAGTGACAGAGATATAAACTGCATTATTGCAAACTTTAAACCCGCAATATATGGCTTTAGTTATGAAGAGGAATCTAAAATACAACCATTGTTTTTATGAAATTGAACTGTAACCCTCATTTGAATAGAGCACTTAATAAGTGACTGAGGCTATTGGAGTATTAAACTGGCGACTGGAGTACTAAACTTCATTACTTTCACAGCAACTAGGAACTATTGAAAAAGGCTAGTGGTATGACAGACTTTGCACTCCACAATAACAGATGGAGTATGGAAATCCTTCGAACATTAGTTGATCACTTATGACCTATATAGTGATACACCAGCATTTTGAAACAATTGTAAAGGTCAGCAGATTTTCTAAACAAAAGGGTTAGGAAAGAAAAGGTAAGTGAACCATAAGGCAGTCTCCTTGGGATAATCAGTCAGGAATGCATGCTATCATCTAGAAAG
The DNA here is from genome assembly GCF_964289735.1 of Phaethon aethereus. Classification (NCBI taxonomy): domain Eukaryota; kingdom Metazoa; phylum Chordata; class Aves; order Phaethontiformes; family Phaethontidae; genus Phaethon; species Phaethon aethereus. Next base: position 71,443,304 of record NC_138582.1, read on the forward strand.
GTAGGGCTTTGAGCTTTGAAATGTATCTTCCAGACTCAGGTGACAGCGGAGGAAAACTATAAAAGCAGTAAGCCCAGTCCTGCTGCCACTCAGATAAATAGCAGAACTAGTATTTGCACTTGCTGTGTTTTGGTCCCTGAAGTTTTCACTGCTCATAACGCCACCTGCTAGCAGATATGTGAATTGTACCAGGTAAGGACAGATGGTCCTCCAGAGGACTTACTCTTATTCTTCTTAGCAAGAAGGATCACCAAGGTACATGCAACTAGACATTTTGAAAGAAAAAGACATTATATGAATTTGTGGATTAATATGGAACTACACAAGACAGGTGGTGAGGCTAACGAGATGCTGATACACAGGACCTGATGTGCATGCTTTCTAGAACACTATTACCTGAGAGTCTTGGAGAAGAATTAAGAGAAACATCATACCAGATTTACTCAGCAACTAAGATATCAGTCCTAAGATTGAAAGAGACGCAGTCAACATAGCTCCTTCCATCTTTATTGGTCTCAAATCTGTTTATATGTATAATATATATTAGTTGCCCAAATCTCAGTAAGATAACCATTAACTACAGAATTTTCCCTTTTTTCTTCATGTTTATTGCTAAAATATTAAAACAATAAGCTTGCCAGGCTGCATAATCAAAGGCTGTTTGAATGAATCTGCCTTCAGAAAGAGGTAGAGAACAAATTGCAGTTATCTTTTTTAATGTAAAAATCATCAGACTAAAAGCCACCATCGTAGAATGAGTTTCTTTTTAAAAAGATATTATTTAGTAATGTATCTCTTCATAAACAGATTATAATTACTATTCTGAGTAATTTATATTGTATTTTCAGCATTTATCAAATGATGATACACTATGTCTTGTTGTGCCATAAATGTATTGCTGTTATTAATCTTCACCTTGGCAGCTGTTGAGTTTAAATGCTTATGGAGGAAATGTATAAATAATGCCAGTGTTAGGAAAGACTGACACCCATCATATCCAGTTCCTTGGCCAGTCAGATTTGTGAGCATCATTGACTGTACAATAACTTATCACCTTACTATTTTTTCATTCATAAGTTTATATAATTTTAAAGCATACCTACCTGTCTTTTATTGTTCAGTAGAAGTTAGAAAATGTCATAATGTTTTCTCTAGCTGTCCCTTACAAATTTGTGAAAAACTTAGGTTGTGTTTGACATATTTGACATGGAGAGCGTAGGATAGCTCACAAACAAGAAGATAGGTAGACCACTATGTCAGAAATTTTGGGGTTTTGTTCTTTTAATGCAATGCGTTTAGAAGTCCAAAGTATCATCAACCAAATGGAGTCCTTCCACAATATTCAGATCAGAGGTATATGCTTTTCATGTGGATGTGGGGAGAGATGTTGTTTCTTTGATAAACAGAACAAGTGGGAAGGTACACGAAGGCTTCCTGAATTCTTTTACCGCAGCTTCTTTTTCTTTTAAAATATATCTACCTGATGCAATATATACTGTGTATAGAAAAACAGCATCTCACACTTAGCATGTGCTTATCTCTGCCAAGGATTGCACTTGAGCATTCCTGTTAAATACTTTAGTAATCAGTTACTTTAAAACTTATAGGATTTGAACAACAATGTGAATATTCGCTTTCAGTGGTGGGTAAAAGCTGCTTTTAGAGCTTTATTTGCTTGCTGGTTTATAGCAAGGTATCCGAATCTTGCAGTTGTTTTGTGCATGTGTATATACGTGTCTGAGTGCACATGCACCCTGAAGGTTTGTTTTAGTTCTCTTACTCCTTAATGGGAAAAAATGGGAATATTAATTGATCCATGCTTGAAGAAACAGATGTACTGAGTAGGATAAACATGCATTTCTCTGGATTTTTTAGAATTCTTTTTTTTTCCCCTCTCATTTATGAGGAATATGCACAGAATATCCCTGTGTTTGGTTATAGTCCTAATTACTAAAATTTTGTTGTGGCACAAATTATTATGTTGTTGTTATGTTGTTATGTTATGTAAACCACGGGGTGAGAACACAAATTTAAATCTTTATATTAATTTTTAAAAATTTATTCTTAGAGTTATAATTCACTCCCAGCTTTCTGTCTGCCGGTTTGCTTGGCTTCAATGAAGTATAATTAGTTCAAGTAGGGCATAAAGGTATACATGCCCACAACAATATCATTTTTACAAAACAAAAACTGAAGGCCAGATTGTATTTCCCCTTTCCCCCTGGCCCCAGGGAAAAAGAAAAGGAAGAGTGATTCTTCCTCATCAGTCACAAATGGAGGCACCCTCCCTGCCAACCCTAACATTTTAGCTTCTGAGCTTATCCATTCCTGATGAAATATTGCTCTAAACTCTTATTTTGCAAGGTTTAGTTTATTAAATATAATGCTTCTTACTGGTTCCTGATACTTTCATGTATTTATACAGTGCTTTAAAAATCATTTGTTAAGAGAAAAATATTTGACTTATTAACTAATTTAAATAGAATTAAATTGATATAACTGAGTGATAACTAATTTTTTAATAAAACATACCTAAAAATTTCTATAACACTGTAAAAATGCATTTTTTCATCATAAGTACCAATATTACAAATGCTTCTTTCAATTAGTACAACTCTTATTTTTTTTTTTTAGCATGTCATACTCCTGGTTTCACTTTGGGTTGGAGTTCACACTTGTCTCAAGTGAGTTAAAAGTCATTTTCATTTTTTTGGCTCTGCTTGCTCATTGATTAAGTTGATACTTATTTCTAAGCAAAAAGGAATGCTCGCTGGAAACTTTAACAAATGAAAAAAGTGCAGGTTTTCACATGTACTATTTTGGCATGTATTATACAGGTGGTTTTAACATGTCCTTACATTCATCACATGAGCTGATTTAGGGTTTGTGCTGAATAGGCATCTTTTGGTGTTTCAGCTAAATATAATTGAACCTGTACCAAAGACAAAGTGCTGCATGCAGAGTTTGCATACAGTACAGCAGTTTATACAAACTGGCTTTATAAAGATTGATCTGATAAGAATAAAGGAAGATATGACTCAATTTTCATTCCATTTCAGATAGAGAGAAATGTGGAAAGTTTAATGCCGAACTGTGAAAAGATTCAGTAAGTCACCACAAATCACTTGTACTAAGCCAAAACTGGGTAATTTACACAGCACTTTGTGATCTTCAAACAGTTTGCAGCGTGCAATTATTCATGCCACAACATGGGGCCACGGCGTCCAAGCTGCCTGTTTGTTCTACGGCTGAAGCAGAGGTGTTTGAAAACTGCAAGAGCCTACCAAAGGCCCAGAGATCATGGCTAATGTGACACCCCCAGGCCTAATCTTCTTAGAGCACTGGGATAAAATAAGTATCCATTACAAAATCAGCCTTCATCCTGCCCCCTTCTGTGCTCTGCCACTCTGATAGCCAACACGGAGACAATTGCATGATTCTGGGCTTAATCAGGTATTAGGAGCTAATGCAGTACGAGGAGAGGCTAATCTCCATATTTACTCCATCTGTACTTATGGACCTGACTTGCCTGCCCCTGATAGATCAAAAGGAATTGGCAAAAACCAGATTAGAGATGAAGAAAGGAGAGAGAGGTCCAAGAAGTGTAAGAAGCAAAATTCTCTGCTTTCCTCAGTTGTGTATATGCGTATGAAAGCCATGTGGTCTAATCCCATGGAAACACTTTCCATTGTATTTCTTTTTCTTCTCCTCCCTACCCCCACCCTCTGGCCTCATCTTTAAAGATGAAAATTGCCATTGCAGTTAAAATTATTGATAAATGTACCATGCCATTTCTAAGGATCAACATTTACACAGTTAACTCAGCTCCTTTCTTTTTTCTTTTTTAATGTGGATTTCATTGAGCTCAGGTTATTATGGCATTTATTTATGACTGACACATGTGTAGGACTCTCTTCTGGGTCCATTTTGAAATCTGATGAAAAACGCATAGCTGGGCAGAACTCATTAATTCCAGGTCTTTGTAAGTGCTCTTTGTAAGTGCTACATAGACAATGTACCCTTCTGTGACCTTAAGTTAAAATGAGTTTGAGAAAAGAAATGAGAAGAAAAAAGTGTTTGTAAAATTAACTATTTTCCTTTTAGTCACTCAGAAGTAACTGGTTATCTTCTTTCCGCATCTTATCACCTACAACATCTTGGCATTCTCTTCTGAAGCTTTTCCTACAAGGAGATACTTATGATTCCAGAAACATGGACAGATGGGTAAGGAAAAGAGAGCAAAGGAAATTCACACGCTCACCACTGTTGGCAGTCACCTACTGTTTGTAAACAGTGACATGTGGCCACCAATAATGACCTTCAAGCTAGGAAAGGCATGTACTAAACTAACTCAAACGCTCTGGTCGCCTTAGGCTGGTAATGAACAAGTTTTATGAAGGTGGGATGCATTCCTCAGCAAGTGAGGAAGAAGTCTGTACTCAAAAGAGAGTTCAGAAAAGCTGAGAACATTTCAAAGGGTGCACTGTCCTCCCTTTTGGAAAGCTGACAGACTCACTATTTTTTTGACTCCTCACAAACCCCAAGTGGTGCCAGAAGAGAGCTGTGTTGCTGCTGATTTTTGGCAATAGAGCTCACCTCATTAGAGTGGATTAAGTCATGATGCTGAGAAGGATAAAAGGTGAAAAGCAAAAACAGTGGATGGCGAACACAGAAAGCTCAGAGTGTCATTTGTATGCTGACGCTATTATTGACTAGAGCCCATGTGGTTCACACTTTTCAATTACCGTCTGCTGGAAAGGTGGCCCATAATTGCAAAGGCTGATGCCAGTGCACCAAATGTCAAGGGAGCCTCCCTAACCCTCATCACCTTTTCTTGATGCTTGACTTGAGGATGTTCAAAGGCAAAAAGCCACAGCCTGCAGATCTCCCTGAGGAAGAAAAAGATGCCATTTAAAAAAAAACAAACCACAAAAGATAAGACAAAACCCCAACAACTCAACCCCCCTCATTTAAAAACCTAGAGTTAAATTCATTATCCTGTGACCTTATCCTTTACCCTCCGTACAGCTAGGACATCCACCAGCATCAGTGAGAATTACACAGTGAAGATCCAGGACAGGATTAGGTTTTTTAGTTTTGTGGTGCTGAAGTTGCCCAGATGCTGAACAGCTCAGGTCTGATGTTAGTGCTGACAGTGATTGCCAGAGATGCTCCTTCACAATATTTTTAAAAGATGGAAAATGGGCAAACTTAATTTTCCTCTGAACTCCAATAGTGATTCTCACTGAGTGCACAGTGTCATTCTTACTGAGATGCATCACTTCAGCTGGTATTGTGTTGTCCCTGTGAGTCCTAGCACAATGCACTATTGCCCTCATTTATTTAAAACCTCAAATGCACTTTTTTGTGCATCTTTACTTCATTATACATTATTTCTTTAAAGCTACAACTAAAGTAGCTCTTGGATAAAACCAATGAACAGTAGTTAAAATATTTGACTTAAACTTTCTCAGCAAACTCATAGTAGATCAAAAAATTCAGACTTTTTTGTATCAGTAATAATCTAGGGAATTTTACTGATGGGTATCAACTTTTTTGGCTATTTGAAATATTATTTTGATAACTGTATTTATTATCAGCAAATAAATGGTGGAAAATTATGTATACGGTATTATATTAGAAAATTTATGTAACTTTTGTAAGATCAATTTTTACTGAAAGTTAGTGTCTCCATTTATAAAAACAGTTTTTCTGTGCTTGAGAAATACTATGCTGTTATTTCAAATTCTTCAAAATACAAATTTAAGTATATGTATTTCTAGTATTTGGATAGACTTTGTTTCATAGGTAACTTTTTTCTTTTTTAAAACAGTTACTGCAATAATTGGGTCAAATTCCTGAATCAGTTAGAAGAGTATTTAAGAGTTTAACATGTTAGTACTAACATCACTGGCTTTTGAAAATGTGGGATACATTTCCTTTGTCATGGAAGAAAAAACATCTTTGCCTTCTTACTGGTTCTTCTCTATGATAACACCACACTGGTGATTATCAGGTTGAGTCAGTGCTCAGTCATTAAGTCAACGTTATCTTTTAATATATTTTTTTTTTAATTAGTCAGTAAAATTCTGCTGGAAGAATAGTTTTGTTGACTAAATATCATACTGAGATTTTTTAGACCCTGATTTCAAAACCCAGAGACACCAAATCAGTCTTCATTTCCAGTGAGAGAAAAATCAAACTTGATTCAGATCTTACCTGATGAAGTTTTAAGTAGCTAAATTTGCACAGATTTATTGAATTTGAATTAACTCTAAATTGCATGGAAATCTTCATTGAGTTGTATGACCAGCTGGAATTTTCATGTATTTGCTGTTTGTAAATTATAGTCTATGATATGCTCTAGGAGCATAATTTTATCACTATTAGAGAGGATAGCAGACAAAATTTTCCCACCAAACTTTGTGTAACCAATGTTCCTGACCTCTTCATCACTTTATTTTTTACCTTTAAAACAAATTGTATTTTGTTCAAATGAAGAGGTTTTACTTGAGCACAATACTGCAGCATGTATGTAAATGTACAAATTGTTTTCACCATCAGGAAATGTCTGAATCTGTTCACGCAACCTTGAAGACTTTCATTTTAGTATGAGGTTGATTGCTGATACTTCGTCTTAATTTCCTTCAAAACAGAAAAAGTAATTCTAAGCATAAAACTTCTCTGAAGAACTTTGTATAAGTCAGATTGCACTGTCCAAAAATTTTGCAACTTTATATTTTTATTTTCTCATTTCTCAGAACTTAACTGTTCAATATTTTGGGGAAATCAGAGGATCCCAGAGTCAACTTGCCTGACTTTCTCAGACTTTGACCCCTGCTCTCAAGTCGGTTCGTGTCAAACTTAACCTCTACATTTTTCTCTCCGAGGAAAAGTTTTGATCTTCCAGTCTCATCGCCTTGCTTTTAATGGTGTTCTCCCTTGGCTATTTAGTGAAGCATATTAAAAAATACATACAAGTTAAATCAACACTGTAACATGGAACCCAGACATAAGGTAAAACCTGAGGAGTGTCCTAGTCTATTCTTATGTCATGCAGAGTAGCAGATGCAGCAGCTCCATGTGCTAAGAAGTTTCCATAAGAAACAGTTGGGGGGGAGCATTTAAAACTTGGGCAAGTATTCAAAACTGGGAAAGTATTCAAAACTCTGAGCCTTGTCATCAAAATGTTATCTCGCTTCCCCAGGAAGGAAATTAATTTGGATATCGGCTCAGGATCTAGGTGCTTGGCTAAAGGTAAAACATTGTCTCAACTTATGTTTTCAGTCTGTATGTTTAAATCCTAAGACCCTTGTCTCATTTCCATCTTTGAAGTCTATCCCATCTCAAATAAATGCATCTCTACTTGAATATTAGACATTTTTCTTGGTAAGAAGACTAACGGAATAATTTCCAAGAAAGAATAAATTGCAAATGGGTCTTTATTTATTTATTTATTTTCCAAAATGAATGTTTATAATTTAAAATTTGTCTCAGACTGATTTTGGTGATTAAATCTTGACCTACCTGTGAGAAATGAAACCTAATTTTGCTTTGAAGTTAGGCTTGATTGGACATACATATTATATACATATATTATCCTTAAATGGGTGAGTGAGAAAAAAATATTCCTAATCTAGGCTGGAAAACTGTGAGTTCTGTGAGTATTCATTCCAGTGAATGACTCTCAGGAGACATATGCACAACAGTGAAACTTCAGCTTAAAAGAATTCACCAAAACTAAGTTCAGTTTGTTTTTTTCCAAGCAAATTGTCCTAGACTTTTTGAGGCACTAATATTTTTCCAGATTTACACAATCACCTCAGCAGCTAGCCTAATGGTTTGCTCTGTTACTCTTCTTCTGTAAGTTCTAGATTTTAGGTGCTATGAAATTTAATACTGAATACAAATTTAGTTCCTAAATGTTTTTGACTGTCAGAGGTGCTGGCTGCATTCAATGGCTTCTGAATTCCAGGCGACAAATATGAATTCAGAATTTCTAAGAGTCTGGCAGTGTTCAGATGTTGCATGGATTCGTGTACCCCTATAGCCTGAAAGATGCGTATGTTGTTAAAACTTTGTGGATAAGCAGTGATGATGAACTTTTACAGAAAAATCTCGTTGAATGGAACAGCGAAGAAATCTATAGATTTCCTTGGAAGTTTAATACATTTTCATTAGATTGTCGGGAAAGTGAAAAATGGAGTGAAATTTGTGCTGTAAGTGGTGTTTGTTCAAAATTAACTGGTAGAAGGCATATTCTAAATTTCCCATTCAGGCCAATAGTATGGTTCAAAGAGTCTTAAAAAAGCTGGTTTGATTTTCAGTTTTCAATGGTGAAGTCAGTAGGACTGAAAAATAACCAAATTTCACTCTCCTTTTTACGAAGTCACAGTTTATCACTTTTGAATAATTAAAGCTTCTTTTGCTTTGAGATAGCTGCACTGATACTATGCAGATATGGAAAGGACAGTTTTCAAAGGAAGGTCATTGGCAGTAAAAAGGTTTACTATTCTGTGTATTTGCCCCTAATATTTTTCCCTTTTAGTTACTAGCAGCAGCAACATATTAAATGACTTCCCCTTTCAAACTGTTAAGTGGTGCTAGTTCAGTTTTAGCGGTAAGTCGCCAGCAGACTCGGGGGAGAAGTGCTATCTCCTATGGCCCTGAAAATTGATATTGAACATGGAAGGAAAAATCTCACAAGCTGATAGCAATTAGCTAAAAAGGATTTGCGACTCCATGATTCATCACACTAGGGGATCAAAGTCATTTACAGAGAGTGTTTCTACAGTCCCTGCCTGCTGCTCTAAAGATATACCTCTGTTTATCTCTCACACTGCGGTGTGACATTTCCTTTTTTAAGAGCCCATTTTCGTAGAAACATAGCAGTGGGCTGCTGCAGCACAGGCAGCCTTTGATTCTCCACTGACTGCCTAAATGACACGATGGCTCTAATGGCACAGCTTTAGCAGGAGCTTGCAATGGGAATTAGACTTATTATTTACATAAATGGACCAACAGGTCAGGTCTGGTACTTGCTTGTAAAAACGAGGACAAGGTCTTCTCGTGGCAAGTGGTGTAAGGCAGGCCCGTGGTTCTGGAGCTCTGTGGAGTTTTTATGATTTTTTCTTCACCAGGAACACTAACTTTCAAAATGAAACATCACTTTCTATACATGTTTCTAGAGCTATCCTACAATAGAATCTCACAGAATTTTATCAGAGGATTTAAAGACATCTACCACAACACCTAAGACTTTTTGTTGAAAAATTTTAATTTTTTTAAGAGAAAAAGTATACCTCTCTGTCCTTCTAAAACTCACTTTAAAACTTTGAACAGTCTCATTTGTCAAAATGTAATTTTGCTTTTATAATGTTATGATATGAGAGAAGAAAACCCCAAACAACTACTATATTTTTCTGTTTGTAGGACAAAAGGTTCCCTTTTATCTCAGTAGTAGGAATTGAATTTGTTTCTCAGAGTCACAACCTGAAATCATGTAAATCTTATAACTTCTAAAGATATTTTGTTCACTAAAGCTGGAAACACCAAGATCCTTAGTGGAAGATAAATTGAAGTGATAATGTTGTAACAGGCTTTCCTCAGGTTTACTTTGGTCAGAATTTTACAAAAGGGCAAGATTTTCAGTAGCCTGGTCCTAACAGCTGGTTGTCTCACTTTGATAGTGAGTACTAAATATGTGTAAAAGGTTCACAGTGATGTGGCACTGTTTACTCTTACATGATGACTTCTAATCAATACTAATTACTTTGTTGTGAATCCAGCCCTAGAAACAATGAAGTACATAATATGACCTAGGAAATGCAGCAGACCCAGGGAGTGCTTTCTTGGATTGTTGAACCATTTTTGGTTCATGTGTTGTCTGAAATTGTGGAAACAATCTTACAAGTGTGTGGGATGTATACAGAAGGGTGTAAAATTATTTACTTACCTCCCTGTTAATCCGGTAACTAAAACCAGGCCTATCCCAGTGTTCACCTGAACATTTTGATATTTTGGAAAGAATTCTTAATACATTATATTTTCATGTGACATAAACAAGTATACCTTAAATCTTCTGGTCATCTTTGCTTCATTTGTTTGCTTTTTTCCCCCATGGTTTTGTTTTTTTGGTGTGTTCCCCTCCCGCCCCAGAAGACTGCTTTGTAAGACCACCCAATGATCTGCAGGACCAATACATAATGCCTACACATGAAGGATCATGAGTATGTAACAGGTGGGACAAAGACTGCAAACAGAAGATTATTTCAGAGCTTGAGATTTGTATTTGATTTTAAGTTTGGATGTCAATATCTGTTCCTGTGATTATTCTTTGTATAGGCTACCTCTGGTAGCTTTCTGCTTTGGCTTCTTTTCCAAGAAACATCTGGGAAGTGGTTTATTACAGCATCTTGTATGTTAAAACCAATCTGCCTCAAGACTTATCTCTTACAGGAAAGAAATGTTTCTTTGGATTCGGTGCTGTAACTTGCTGGTATATCTTACACACTGTAACCTGAAAACCTTTAAAGTTTGTGGCACATATCTTGGAGACCAGTGGATTTGAAAGACAAACAATCAGGACACTGGTTGGTGTGCTTGCAGGGATTGAGGAGAATAAGTCCCAGACTCAGATTTCTTGTAGTATAAAGACAGAAATGGATCCTTCATCAGCTAGGGATATGTAGTCCTGTAAGAAGTGGTCATGTCCAGTCTCAGTCTGTTATCACATATGCTAAAACCAGCAGCATATTCTAGCAAGATGTTGATGTTGCTCCTCTTTAGAGCAGCAGCAGAGTGCTCTTGACAGTGTTCCCCCAGAGCCATCCTACCCTGCAACTGCCAGATGGTGCTCATATCAAGTGCGCAGCCGGCACTAACCTGCTCCCCCCCAACCTATGTGAATCCCTTTAGATGAGGGGCAGAGATTTTCCCGAGGGTCCTACGCAGAGGAAAGGAAGAGGATTTCTCTTCTTGGTGGCTGACTTATTTGCTTACAAGTAATTTCTGCAGCAGAAATGGTTGTGCAAATAGAGTGAAAACTGTCATTTAAAAACTGTTCATCCTGACAAGCCAAATAGGAGGCAGAAATGACTTTTGAGAATATTCATTGAGCACCATTCTTGTACAGCAAGTAAGTACAGCTTGAGAGGGTCTGGTGGACTGATGAGATGCTGAACTCACTAAGAAGATCAAATGCCTGATGGAGTAATAATACATTAACTTCTGTGCTTCTGCTGCATTTGAAAGGACATAACTGTAGAAGAAATAGGTGAGAAAATAGGGTATGAGTTTTGGTGAACTCCTATATCTGAAGACAAATATAGCTTCAGAAGTAATTTTTAGAAAACTTGACAAATTTTGAAAGAGAAGAAGGGAAATCCCAGTAAAGCTCAAAATACTGAGCTGATGAACTTCTGTTGAAAAATAATAGTGATTTCAGTCCTGCAGAAGAAATGATTTATTTCTATCTTCGTAGGATAATTTTTGCTATGTAGAAACTGTTTAAGAAAAGGTATTTAAAGCTTCTGTTTTATTTAGCATAATCTGGTGGTTATGTGAATTCTCGTAGGACTGAATCCTAGTAGTCTGTAACATGTTTTATCTGAATTTGTGCAAATATTTGCTACTACAGTAAGCTAATGATAATTTAAAATAGTTTACTTCTGGTTGATTAACAGTCTTGAATGTACTGTAATTAAAAAAAAAAAAATCAGGAAGTGTTATGTGTCAGTATTACAACCTGGGAGAAAAATAATTAATTCTGTTGAACATTTAAATTCCTAGAATCACAGAATTGTTATTTTTAATCTATCTATATGAGGCAGAAACATTGAAATACAGAGGTGTAAAGCGTCATGTAACTATAAAGCTACACCCATTTACCTCAGCTAAAAATCTGGCCTGGTGGTAGTGTATATGAATGACCGTATGAATTACTGACTGATTTTACCTACGTAAACAAAGCCTGTCCTGTCCAAAATGATTTTCATTTAGTCCCCAAATAGATTGCATTTATACATGTAACTAAAGTTCATAACATGTTTATAAACATGTCATCTTTGGGTTCCAGTCTTCAAAGGAACATTTAGGACACCAAAAATTTCTTCAAATAAGAAAGCAAATAAGAAAGAAACCAAATGCAGTTAATGTAAATTTTTGTCATTACTTACCCACATATGCCTGAAGCATCTTTTTTTGCTTAGACTGCACATATGTAAAGTGAAAATGTATATATTTCCCACTTTTTCTTTCTGGGCTTTTTGCATGTTAGAAATGTTATAACTCTGAGATCAATTTAAAAACTTGTTTGTAAATTATTTCGAGCTGCTTCCTTAATTAAAATTAATTTTTATCCCTAAAATGCATTCCTCCAACTATCTGCTTTTTTTTTCTCTCCCTCCAGCGTAAGGAGATCCTACTTGCACTAACATTTTGTCATTTGTTCCCATCCTTGTATTACAGTTTTTCCTTCTCCTGCTGTATCAGTAGTGCCAATATGACTGCCTATGGGACTGTTACATAAATCGGGAAATAGCCATCTTTGTCACTTAAGGAGATGTAGCATCTAATTGCATCCAATCTGTTTCTCTTTCACACGTGCACATGCATGAATCTACTGAGGCAACAGAGAGCTGAGAATCCTATGAAATTATTTTTCATACTGTCTTTCATGTTTACTCTGTAAGTAGTGCAACGGTTGTAATTTTTCTGTCTTCTGTTGCATTAGATTTTGTTTTTTCAAGGTTGTATTCTGATACAATGCCAAGGAAAGAAAATTAATAAAATTAGTGATGGCAACATCTAAACTCTTATTGAGAAAGGACGTTTCTGCATGGAACTTGTGTTTTATTCTAGCTTTTCCTGATTTTTCACAATAATTTTATTCAGAGATTTTTAAATAATAAAAATTGAGTTCAAAACGTTATACATTGAAATACAAATGAAAGAAGTCTCTGAGTTTTTTGGAGAGAAAACTGGGCTCCACGTTTGGTGTGTGGCAGGTGTCATTTGTTTATTTAAAAAGGTTTCCTGTCTTTCCTGTTGGTTGATGTTCCTGTCCAGGTACAGCACATTTCTTGACTAGATTTTTAAACACACAGTTAGTATAAGTTACTTTAGAGCATGTTATTAGAGCTATTTCTTGCCTCTGGCTGATGTCCCAGAAGATGATAAATCATTCGCTTATGTTACAGAAGGAAAAAAAAAAATCAATGTTCAAAACTTCCATGGTCATCTTTACTCAGGACAACTAAACTCCACACTGACAAAATACTGATGATGTCATCAATAAAGTAAATTAATGTTGTGAACAACTAAGCGTTGTGAACTGCCTTGCAGCATACTGTAGAATATGAAGAAAATCTTGGAGAAGTTTCAAACTCTAGAGGTTTTTGGACTCTAAGAGCAAGGTGAGATTCATCTTTAAAAACCGATGTCAGAGTACATAACTAACTTTTTTACAAGCAGAAGACATGCATAGACAGTGACAGGATCAAGTCCTGGGATTTTGTCTCTTCTGAAGCCTACTGGTGAAGAGAACAGGTTACTGTGCCCCAGCTATTACAAAAGCAATAATTAGACATAGTTAGGTGTATGTGTTATGAGAATTTGAATTCATAGAGAATTTCATGTACTTATTAATTTCTAGGACTGGATTTCAGCAAGCAAGTAACCACTGAAAGGCAGTTATTTAATTACCACAGCTGTGCCACTTTCACATGTACATACTGAATACAGGGGCTTGAGAAGAAAAGAGGTTCATGTGCTACCCATTAGAGTGACCCACCCTGCGTGTAGCTCCCATGTCGATGGGCAGGGAATGATGCCCCAGACTGGTTTCTTCTAGATATCCCATCTGCCTTAATACTGGTACCAGGAGTCTCAGTGTCACCTGCTACAAAAGGCAAATGGGGTTTGCAGTTGTCTACGAAACTCCTGCAGTCCAAGCTAGACCCAGGGCTAGCAGGGAACTGTGCTAGTTTTGAAGGATTCCCAGGTCCAGCAGCATATGAGCAAGGTAACCACAGCCAGTGAATATTACTTATTGAAGTGATAACCCTGTGCACTTCATCAGGTGTGAAACGTGTCAGCAATGAATCAGGTCATTTCATGTCATTAATTATGTTTTCAGATTCAATGTAGAGGAAAAAACCCACTGTTTTAAATAAAAATTCTAAACTGTAACATCTTTACTTGGGGAGATAAAGACATGGCATAAACTTCAAGCTGAGATTGTTTATTTAAAACAAGATGAACAACCATTACCTGACATACATCTGGGGACAACCGTATTCTGCTAGGGAGAGGAACTAGGTGATATTTTTCTTATCTCAAGATTTCGCAACTGTGTGAACGCTCAACCCACAAAACAAAATAAAATATCCCTAGTAGGTTAATAATCCCAAATAGAACAATTAATCACACATATGTTCATTTCATGCAGTAACTGAAAAGCTTTGCATTAACCTACTCTACAGAAAAACACATCAAAATTGAGATGAACAAGCAACTTACACACTAAGTGTGAAGCATGAGGAAAGTTGCTCCTCAAAGCAATTTTTAGCTTGTGAGGAACATGTGTCTTTGATTCAGGTGCAGGGCTGAAAGTACACCAGGAAATGACCAAGGTGAGATCAAAATCTACCCTGCATGAAGTAAAAACACAGACAGAGGTTAGAAAAGGGAGAATGTGATTCTTGTAATCTGCTGTTTAGTTTTAAATGAGAAAGATTTTTTTTGTTCAGAGTGCACAGTGCATCAGCAGAAGAGGATCACTGTTACATCCTATCCTGGCATTAATCTGGCGGATATTGGGAATTCGAGTAACAAGAGAAGAGTGGGTTGCTCTGACCAAAGTCTGAATGCATATGAAAGGAGGGGAGTAAAATGTCTGAAATCAGGAAGCTAGGGGGATGGTCTTGATAAAGCTGTGCTCAACTGCTAGTTTTCAGGCTGTGAGCTTTCCCAGGTAAAATAGAGTGACACTCTTGATGTTCAGAAAGTTTTACTTCTGAAGTAATTTAATTGATTGGAAATGAACTGTTCAGTTCTTTCAAGACTTAATATGCAAGAAGGGAAAATGAGAACTTGTTTTGAACCTTGTTGTCAGACTCTTTATCCCAGTCCCATACAGAATTTGAGATGATACAGACATATACCAATGAATTAATACAGTCTCTAGAATCTAATTGTTGTTCCTACCTAAATGTCAGGTGCATCCCCACAATGGCCTTCATATTTTGGATGATGAAACATTGCCTTCCAATGACTTCCAGACACAACTTTGAAAAGTTGTGTTCTTTCCTTGCATGTTTGCAAACTCTGAGTTTCTCATGGAACATCCTGATGATATTTGGAAGGAGGAAGTGTTCAGAAATGAAGCAATGATGGGAAGATAAAATATGATTTGCAAAGATGAGCTGAATAAGAATCAATGACTGAAAAAGTTTAGTATATTTAGGACTTTTACCAGTATACAGGTAAATATGTGTATGTATAACATCAATATCAATATTGGGGTGTCTGTGTCTAAATTCTGGATATGGCAAAGATATCACATTTATGGAGGCTAGAGCAGAAGAGTTACTGCTTAGTAGAGTGGGAAAAATCTGGCTTAGTTTCAGTACTGAAGATCTTTTTAACAAATTCTTTTAGGAGTTTTAAATCTGTGTTTTTAATCTTCGTTTCTCTCAGTACATCAGACATCAAAATAAGTCTTTCTGTTTTGCAGTAACCAGAGCTTATGAAGGTGGTTGATTTATTTTCCATGCTCATTTTCTCTTTTTTTAATAGAAATGGTATGCTTTTGTGAGTTTTACAGTTGCTTAAGGGTTATTTGAACTCCAGAGCAGATGACGTTCTTTCCCACGGAATTATTTTGATTTGGTTTGTTTCTTCTGTGTCTCCTTGTGAGAGTGCTTCAGCTTTGTTTTGGGCAGGTATATCCCCAATATCCTCCATAACAAAGCGGCATCCAAATAAGAAGCTAAAGTCTGAACTGCCCTGTTCTGGCTACAGAACTTATTTCTTTCCTTGCTCATGTACTTCTCTGGACTCAGAAAGCTCCACATAGCAAAACTTCTTGTTTGCAAGATAGTTAACACACATCTTGTTTTACATCTAGACTCTGTATGTAAGTTTTCACTGTTAAATACCTGGTTGTCTTGGGCTATCCTGCAGTCAAGCAGTTCTCTTTCTGGTTCACGTTTCTGGTTGTATGCCAACACTATCAAAAGCATTCATTTTGCTGAACCTAGTGGAGATCTGTGAATCCTGCACCCATACATAAAAATTGCAAACAGTATTTCTGGGCTGGAAAAACAAATGATATGTGAGCTCTGTTCAATTAGCTGTCCCTAGTCCCTCATAGGATGATGTGAACTCTTCACTGCTCCCCTAAATTAGGCTCAAACCCTAGGTATTCCAAAGACTCTCAATTTTTTGGACCTGGGTCCAAGGGAAGGCACACAAGCCTCCAAAGTAGATGCAGTAGAGATAATTAGCACAGCATTGAGGAAATATTGAAGACTTCATCTACAAAGGTTGGATCACACGCTGAGGCTAAAAAATATCTCAAAGTGTGTTTGGTTTTAGCTGAGTCAAATGGTTTTAACATAGTAGCAAGGGGCTTGGAAGTAACAGAGAAATGAAGAGATTCTTCTTTTTTGGAGACTCCATCTTTCTTGTCCTTTTTTCTCAAGATTCTGAGGATTTCTGGGAATAATACTCTTTCTCCTCAACACTTGGTGACCTGCCGCTGGGGTGGTTTTTCAGTAATGCCAGTGTGTGACTGTCTCAAAAAGGGGCAGGGAAAAAGTGGGAACTGGTCATGTACATACCGAATGGCAGAGAAGCTTGTCATTTGAGATAGAAGAGCTATTTCTGTGAGAGAAATCCAATATGTGTTCGGTAGTGAGAATGTTTTCCCCACTCCCTTAATTTTTCCCAGCAGACTTGCCACTACCACCTGCATCAAGTTTTTTAAAACACTCATCTGTGAACAAACACACCTGGTATTAATCCTGGGCATAAAGCCCACATTAAGTGAGAGAAAGAATGAGGTGAGGAGTAAAAGGTTCAGGGTGATTATAGGTGTGTTTAAAAACCTAGCTAATCTGGGGGTCTTTTTATTTTTTTTACCTTTATAATCCATATAATGTTGTGTTTGAAGGAAAGATGTTGTACAAAGCAGGAGAGAGGGGTGGTGTGGCTTCCCTCACAGTACACTGGGAACCAGGCTGTGCTGAGAAACACTTCTTTCCAACACAACACTACAGAGGGAAGTCATTTGATGGCATTGCAAATCTATGCACTTTGATTATGTTTTATTAGCCAGTTGAGTCCTAACGTGCAGTTACTGAGATGTACCTGTTAGGTGACTATGTAAATTCACTATGAAAACAGTAGGAAAGCTGGCATATAGATAACTAATTATATATTAGCAAAAGAGTTGCTGACTGAATTTAAAAAGAAAAATCCAGTTTGGGGTTCTAAATTTGAGAGATTACTTTTTTCCCCGACTAAGTAAAAGACTTAGTGTCTTTCTCTCTTTTCATGTGGTTTTTGGTTTTTTTTTTTTTTGTACATTCATGTATTGACTCATAGATAATGCAGGTATCAAGATTTCTTTTTTATTGGTTCTTTCACCAATAGTTCTTTAGTTGTCTGAAGCTTTTACAAAAGTTACTGCATTATTTAATGAATAAATGCAATGAGAAAATCCAGGCTTTATTTAACTTACAAAATGAAATGTGAGTACTGAAGACAACATCTATCAAATTTGAGTCTCCTGTATGAAGATATCTCTAACCTAGCTGTGTTTGTTCTTTTGGTTCATGACCTGATTATTGTTTCATGAAAAAGTATCAGAATAAATTGAAGTCACAATATTTAATTTTCATTGCAGGGCTAACACAAAAAAACCCCAACAATAAAATCTGGTTACCACTATTATAGGAAGTTACCTTGCTGTTATGAACAAAGTATGCAACCATGGCCCCAAGACTAAAATAATGAAATATTTTCTTTTGAGGATGCGAATTTTTGTCAACATCTGTTTGAAAAGGAATTGCAAAATCAAAACAACTGAACTTTCTGCTTGTGTGGATTATATGGCATACTAAAACTGATATTTTCAATGGTGTTAATGGCATACTAGATGATCTGGGTTATTTCAGAAGTAGTTAATTGAAATAATTAGCTAACATGAGGTCTCACCAGGTGGTAAGCCCTCAAGCATATAGTAATAGATAGTATAGCTTGAAACTGTTGAGAGGAACAGTGAGAGAGTAGAAGCCCATTTTGTTGCAAATGATGTATGAGATCATATAATAATACCTCTGATAAATAGTAATAATAATTCTGATAAGAGATTTTATCTTTTTGTAAAGAATGTGTAATAATTAACAAAATGGGGACTGGGCCACTAGGAATAGGTGCTGCCCTGCTCTGTTCCTGTCCTGTTGGATGTCATTCCATAGCTTCCATAGCCAGACTTCCAGTAAATCAAGTGTAACTTTTTGTGGAGTAATGATAATGCTATATAACTTGGACTGGTGCTGAACATTTGTCTTGCCCAGTCTGCTTTGTCTTCTGTAAATGGTGTGATTTGGTTAATGTTTGAGTAACAGGGGAGAAGGGAGAAGAAACTACTTTGGTGTTAATGTCCTCCAAAACACATTGAAAGCAGAAAAATGTCCTGAATTCCCATAATTTTAATTTCATAGATCCATAGTTGAGCTACTTAAGGCTACCAGAACATGCCCTGGCAAAACCTTTGTATTTTTCTACTATAAACTAAGCATAAATTCAGTGGTAGATGACAGATTACTTCATATACCATGCAAGCAAGCCCAGACAATAGCTTTAGCCATGACTGATTGCCTTGCTGTAACCCACTTTATGTTAAATGTATTCTTGCTGTTCAATTCCACAACTGTAATTTTGTTCTTCTGCACCGCTCAGCCCTCTGTGGACTAACCAGGTTCCTTCAGTAATGATTTCTTTTCTATTGTATTGTTTTCTGCATAATCAAGTTGGTAGGTAGGGGTTTAGGTGACACAGCCATCTGTCAAGTTCATTTGCTCTGAAAATGCAAGAAATAATGGCCTCTACAACTTGGGGCTATCTGTTATAAAGGAAGAATATCAGCTTTTACCCTGCACCATCTTCTCATCTCTTCAAATTATCATTTTTTCTACTTTCTGTATAAAATACATAAGGTTCTCTTGACATGACTGATTGGTGAAAAAGCAAGCTATCACATGTCCACCTTGTATTGCAATTTATGCAAGCAATCCAATTAAGGAGAAGCAGCTAACATCCAGACTAATGTGCCTGTCGTTAAACTAAAGAGACTGCTACAGACTGCTCCACTCAAGTGTTATCATTGCTGGTTCTCTGACATGCTAACTGCTTCCTCCTTGAAGTTTGCATAATGTGTAAGGGAGTTTGCATGCCATAAAGGAAAGGGAAACCAGTTATTCATTCTTTGTCCTCTAAAATAAAATGCTCATAATAATTCTTCCTTTATCAAATTGTATCTGTTTGCTGAAATGACATGCACTTGGTGGGGAAAGACATAAAGAGCTGCCTGTGGGTTCTCAACCCTTTTCAGATATAGTGGAAGCAGGCTGGTATAATCCAGGAATAATCCCACTTTTCTGTGTATGTGTGTGGAGCGGGGAGAATTGTTTATATAACAGAATAACCTTTACCTAACATGATGCCAGTAGAGCTGGAAAAGTTTTGGTTGCTCTAGGTCAGAGGCTTCTTTACATTAGAGCCATTCATTATTGCCCCTGCAGAAATGAAGAGTGACCAATTGCTCCTACTCAGTTTAGACCTCCAATGGCCTGGTTAGAAAGAAAACCACTTCCAGATGCCATTAAATGGTAGTAGTGGAACACGGAATTTTCTACTTCAATACAAACATAATAATTAAGTGGAATGTCACACTTTTACCAAACGAATTCCCCCATCATCTGCCTCTCAGGGCCACTGACGTGAGAGAAGACTCTGCTGGATGAGAGATTCCCTGACAGGGGAACAACTGCTGCTGTTCAGAGCTAGTTAAATAATGAACCTGAACAGCAGGTGTAAAAAGTGATAAACCCATTAATGAAATTAGTTAGCATCAGTAGCCACCTACTGAATATTTCCAAAATATCAAATCAGTCTTAAACTGTATATGAAAAGTATACAAAACAATTAAACAGAGAAGGATTGCAAAGAAGCTATTCTCTACTCTCTGCCCTGTGGTCCAAAACTTGTTGTCCATTGTATCAGTGCTGTGTAATGCATTTCATGTGGAATTGAAAATGGTCCTTCAGTCTTGTCCATGGAGTTCTTTAAACTGTGCTCTAACTGTCATTGTCACAAAAGTTGGGCACAGAAAGTCGTGCTGATCCCACAAAGAATTAATTGTTCTATCCAAGCTTGCATCTACTGCAAGTTTTGTGTGCTATTTCACCATAGAATAATATTTTCCGGTCCAGATAATTACACTGTTTCTTTCTGGGTTCAGATTTTAAGCATCTCAGAACTTCATGAGATTTGAACACTACACACTACGTAGTGTATTTATAATCAATTGCAAAGGTGATTTTGAAAGTAAAGTGAAACATGATTAACTTAACCTGTTGAAATCTGGGCTAAATGCATGTTGCTCTTCTGAATTTTCAGGAAAATGCCTTTGGCACCTGGGACCAGCCACAGTGCCTCGAATGTGTTGGTGTTTTTCTGGAAATGATTACCACTGTCCAGGGAAAAAAGGCAGGTACCTGATTTAATGCCATGCTTTGTTACAGTGTTCTGGATTTTGAGGTATAATTGCTCTCACAGAATATGAGGTAACCGGAACTCAGATCATGGGTGGAAGTGAATGTCCACTATCTCAGTGTTAAATGAACAAACCTGGGAATAGAAAAGCAGCAGCACCACTAGCAAGTATGTGTAAGTATCTCAAATCTCCCATGAGCTCTTTTTGCCTGCAACTTACATGTAAACTTTTTAAAGGTGGCTGCTTATACTATCTATGTAGTAGATCATATCACACTATTCCCATTGGCCAGAATTTCTAGTTGAAGATGTCATCTCAAATTTTACACTTCATGCTTCAAATATTTGGAAAAAAACAACATGTAAGTGATATGACACAGCTAAAATGAAAATAATAATTTTAATGTGAAAAATGTTATCCTCATCTTTTTTTGGTGCACCATGAATCACACACACACACTGCTCCCATATAATAGAGTTATACTCAGTCAAATTCAAGCTAGCTATAAACAGGTGCCCCTCCTGTCAGAATTTCTTGTCCTCAGTTATTAAAAGAAACTTAAAAAGAGATGAAATAGACCTGGGCTTAAAGAGATAGGAACGAGATCTGTGTTAAAACTGGCTCAGAAAAATAGAATCAAATGTTAAAGTACTGCAAAGAAACTTGCAATGGCTGCAGAACAAACATCATTTACATATAAAGTGTGTTATGCTGCTCACATTAAAGTGACTGGCAGAAATTTTGCAGTGGGGATCTTTAAGAAGCAGGAAGAGGTAGTTGAAGAAGCAATAAATGAAAGACAAAGTGTAATTCTGGATTAGTTATCTGGGAACTAGTTGTTTAAGATTACTTGGTTAGGAATAGGAGGTAGAGTTCTGCACTGCAGAAAACATGGTGCCCAAGAATCAGCACGCAGCTGAGGATAAGCATTCACACCATCATCGCCGTGCCTTCAGCTGCTCGGGTAGATACATGGGCAGGGTCAGACGAAAGGAGTGGGAATACAACCAAAAATTGCAAGTGCCTTTGTGAAACAGCAGGGATGCAGGTGTGCATGTGTGGATGCAGATCGCCCAGAAATGTCAATGCTTTTCCACTCTTTGTGAAGAC
Source organism: Phaethon aethereus (assembly GCF_964289735.1). Classification (NCBI taxonomy): domain Eukaryota; kingdom Metazoa; phylum Chordata; class Aves; order Phaethontiformes; family Phaethontidae; genus Phaethon; species Phaethon aethereus. The sequence goes on from NC_138582.1 coordinate 71,465,199, forward strand.
AATCCTTTCCTTGACCTCGGTGACCACAAAGCTCGGCCTGGCTGTTCAGGCTATTTATACTTGGCAGAACTGTACACCTATCTCAGTCTTTTACTTTCCAGAGTGTTAGGCGAACATTGATGAAAACCACAGAGGTGTGCTTTGGCTTTTTGTATGAAATAATCACAGAATGGTAGGGGTTGGAAGGGACCTCTGAAGATCATCTGGTCCAACCCCTCTGCCGAGGCAGGATCACCCAGGGCAGGTTGCACAGGAACATGTCCAGTCGGGTTTTGAAGGTCTCCAGAGACGGAGACTCCACAACCTCTCTGGGCAGCCTGTCCCAGTGCTCCATCACCCTCACAGTGAAGATGTTTTTCCTCATGTTGAGGTGGAACTTCCTGTCCTGCAGTTTGTGCCCATTGCCCCTCGTCCAACCACTGGGCACTACTGAAGAGAGACTGGCTCCATCCTCCTGACAGCCACCCTTCAGATATTTATAGACATTGATGAGGTCCCCTCTCAGCCTTCTCTTCTCGAGGCTAAACAGCCCCAGGTCTCTCAGCCTTTCCTCATCTGAGAGATGTTCCAGTCCCTTAATTATCCTTGTGGCCCTCTGTTAGACTCTCTCCAAAAGTTCCCTGTCTCTCTTGAACTGGGGAGCCCAGAACCGGACACAATACTCCAGATAAGGTCTCACCAGTGCAGAATAGAGGGGGAGGATATCCTCTCTCGACCTGCTGGTCACAGTCTTAATGCACCCCAGGATGTCATTGGCCCTCCTGGCCACCAGGCCACGTTGCTGTCCCATGGATGACTTACTGCCTACCAGGACTCCAAGGTCCTTCTCCATGGAGCTGCTTTCCAGCAGGTCAACCCCCAACCTGTACTGGTGCATGGGATTGTTCCTCCCCAGGTGCAGAACTCTACACCTGTCCTTGTTAAACTTCATGAGGTTCCCCTCCGCCCAGCTCTCCAGTCTGTCCAGATCCCGTTGAATGGCAGCACAGCCTTCTGGTTTATCAGTCACTCCTCCCAGTTTTGTATCATCAGCAAACTCGCTGAGGGTACATTCCAACCCTTCATCGAGGTCATTGATGAAGGTGTTCAACAAAACCTGACCCAGTACTGATCCCTCCAGGCCTCTGTGCCACTGACCACAACCCTAATAATTCCAAAGCCTTTTCTCTCTGTTAAATGCAGAATTTAATTTAGATATACATATCATAAAAATATGGGATATGCCATAAGACTGAGTAACCACACTGAAAAAAAAGTGTTTGGAATTTCATGACTTAAAATTATTAATTTTGCTATTCATACTTCATTTGGATTTAGTGAACCATTGTTTTCTCAGTATTACCTAAAGTAAATTATCAAGATAGTTAATATATTAGGTGACAGCCAAAGTTTTTACTGTGATAGGAACCCCAAAACTGAGGAACAGAAATTCACAAAATGTAAGACATTTTAAAGATATGGGATTTCTGAGAAAGTGCTAAGATTCTTCCTGGAAAACCAGATTTTTTCATCACTGTTTTTTGAGCATGTGTAGTCAATTATTCCTTCTGAAACTACTGGCTGCATAGCGTATTTAACTGCAAAAACCAGGCCTAATCCACACAATTTTTAAAATTTCATTTTTACTGGTCACAGCTGTTAACTACAAGAAATTCAGCAGACTAAGGAAGGCTTCCCCTCCACCCTCAAAAATGCATAATGTTTGTATGTTGGGGATATATCCCTAGTACATAGAACAGATCCCCAAATTGAAGTTTTGGTTATTAGTCTTACATTTTAAGACAGAATTGAAAAGGTGATGGTAACTACATTCTGTAGCCAGCAGCTGGTATCAGATTTAAAGTTTTATAAGATCCTAATGCCTCTTTTGTTTTTAGATAAAATATATGCATTTTCCCCAGCAATTTCTAAAAACTTTTAGTAAATACAACTTGAAATATTTAATACAAACATGACATCTAAAGCGTGTGCTGACCAATGCATACAAATGTTTTCCTGGGACCTTACAAAGCAATTATGAACACTGTAAGAATTCATGCCATTTATACTAGTATCAGTTCCATAGCCACAGCTGTTTTATTATGTGTCAGCAAATATAAAGCTAATAATTGCTAATAGCATACTTTAAGTGGTACATCACTTTGATGTCCCATTAGAATTTTTTAAGTGAATGGAAGTAGCCCAAGGTAGACAGTACTGAGCAAGTCAGACCACAAAAAATGTGTACTGTGAAATAATTAAACTCAGCTAGACCCCAATCCAGTGCTGTAAGCGAGGAAAAACCTTACTGTTGTTCTTCTTTCATAACACATCTGTACTTAGAGGGATGCTTAAGGCCTGTGGAACAAATAATCTAGCTGGGTGAGAACTAGATGTTATGTTTCAGAGAAAAAATATATTTTTCTATAATGAAGTGAAAGAAAAACATATTGTTAAATATTTTCTCTTAAAATTATTGAAATATTTTGCTTCAGACTTATTTTTATAATAATATGAAATGACATGAAATAAAGGTAATGAAATGAAAATAACTTAAAAATGGCAGATTTCACTTTCAGAATAATATATTTTGAAGTCTGTTTTAATTTCTTTTTTTTTAATGCAGAATGTCATGAAGAAAAATATTTCCATGAAACACAATCTTTTGATGAATTTGTAAGTAGGCGTTACAGAGTTTGTTTTTCATAGTTTTAAATTTTCATTAAAATCTCAAAAGGGAAAAGTTTGTCATTTTTCATGCATGAGTTAAAAAGTTTTTTCCAAATATATGTTGTGGGAAAGAATAATTTTGACCCACTCTTTTTGAAACTTAGGACCTTCTGACCTTAAGCACAGAGTTCTGTCCTTTGCGCAAAAGTAATTTCTAGTAATAGTAACCTGTGATTTTCTATGTGTTATCCACCCCCAAAGAGTAATTTTTTCAATGAGTTTTAGAACTGTTTTCTGAACAGCAGCTGTGTACAAATGGCTTGTGTATAAATTTCACCATTTCAAGAGTGATATTCCACTGCCTTTTTCTAAATAGGATGTTAAATTTATTGGCAGACACTGAATGTATTTCAGCATGCCCTTCTGCTTGAGAGGGAAGATGTTACTGGTCACTGACCAGGTGACGTTGCTTCCATGAAAGACAGCAGTTCCTGGCTTTGTTGACCTCAAAATTCAATGAGAACCAGTGTTGTAAACTGCATGTAGAAATAGAGCATGCACAGTGAAATTGGTATTTAGGGTACAATCAACACAGAGCAGAAGGCTGGAGATTTAAGTAACAGACCTCTAGAAACCAAATGAACACATATTTTTGTGATGTCAAGAAATAGGTAATTTTTAGGACAGTAAGAGACACGTCTCTGGCAAGTGTCCACTTCAAGCCCCGCCACTCTAAGTTAAAGATGGTAAATCTGTAAAAGAAACAGATATTTAAAAAAAAAAGTCACTGAACTAATTTTGAGGAATGGTTGTAAAGTTTTCATTGAGTGTTTCTATGAAAATTCAGCCAATGCATAATAAGCATGGTGAAAAATAATAAGAACAATTAAATTCAACACTGTAAAAAAATTAAAGCAATAGTGTGTTACGGAGTTTTCCTGCCTTATTGCCAGCTCTGCATATATGTACTTGACAGCTTGGATCCTATAAGTAAAAATAAATAGGTCTCAAACATATACAGGAACTTTAATATAAATTTCCCCTTCCATTGTGGTGGGTTGAACTTGCCTAGATGCCGAGTACCCACCAAAGCTGCTCTATCGCTCCCCCTCCTCAGCTGGACAGGGGAGAGAAAATATAGTGAGAAGCTTGTAGGTCGAGATAAGAACGGGGAGATCATTCATCAATTACCATGACGAGCAAAACAGACTCAATGTGGGGAAATTTATTGCCAGTCAAAATCAGAGTAGAATAATGAGAAATAAAGCCAAATCTTAAAACATCTTCCCCCCAACCCTCCCTTCTTCCTGGGCTCAACTTTGTTCCCTATTTCTCTACCACCTCCTGCCTCGAGGAGCACAGGGGAATGGGGAATGGGGGTTGTGGTCAGTTCATCACACTCTTCTGTCGCTCCTTCCTCCTCAGGGGGAAGATTCACAGTCTTCCTCTGCTCCAGCGTGGGGTCCCTCCCACGGGAGACAGTCCTCCATGAACTTCTCCAACGTGGGTCCTTCCCACGGGCTGCAGTTCTTCACGAGCTGCTCCAGCCTGGGTCCCCCCATGGGTGCCGTCCTTCAGGAACAGACGGCTCCAGCCTGGGTCCCCGCGGGGTCACAAGTCCTGCCTGCAACCCTGCTCCAGCCGGGGCTCCTCTCCCCACGGGTCCCCACAGGCCCTGCCAGGAGCCGGCTCCAGCGCGGGCTGCCCACGGGGTCACGGCCTCCTTCGGGCATCCCCCTGCTGCGGCGTGGGGCCCTCCCCAGGTGCGGGTGGAGATCTGCTCCCCCGTGGAGCTCCATGGCTGCAGGGGCACAGCCGGCCTCACCAGGCTCTTCCCCAGGGGCTGCCGGGGACCCTCTGCTCCGGCGCCTGGAGCCCCTCCTGCCCCTCCTGCTGCCCTGGCCGGGGGGGCTGCAGGGCTGCTGCTCCCACACCTTCTCACTCCTCTCTCCGGCTGCAGTTGCTGTTGCCGGGTGTTTCCCCTCCTTAACCCCGTCACCCCAGAGGCGCTGCCACCGTCGCTGATGGGCTCGGCCTTGGCCAGCGGTGGGTCCATCTTGGAGCCGGCTGGCACTGGCTCTGTCGGACACCGGGGAAGCTTCTGGCAGCTCCTCACAGAAGCCACCCCTGCAACTCACACTGCTACAAAAACCTTGCCACACAAATCCAGTACACTTTCATGTCACAATTTCTTTATACCATCTTTTTTTTTGGTAAATTGTAACAGCCATGTTTTTCTTTTCAGTATTTTATTTTCTGAAGTAGTCTTTAATCTGTCTTTCTACAAAAAGGCTAACTGCAAGCAGTGTTTTATAAATCACAGCTTTATAGAAAAAGCAATAGAGAGAAAGGGATAAGACTTAAATTTCATAAACGTCTGCATAGAAATAAGTCTCAGCCATTACTAATGCTTATTAAAGATCCTGGCTCGAAACCCTACCTGTGATAAGCTGATATCCTAAGCTAAGCCACTTCTTACTGTCCTGTGTGTTTTATTTGTGAGATAATAGATTTCTACTGTTTGACTGTTAAAATGTAATGTTATCTTGGTGTCACTATTTAAATTTTTCCACCTGAATGCTGGGTCAAAACATTGAATTTCAGAGACTGTTTGGAAAATGTCAGTCCACCAGGGCCCATATCAAGAAAAAAAAATTCAGTTAGTTCCCAGTGTTCCCCTTCAGATAAAATTCCCCTTACTTTAAAGTTTGCCAGAATAATGAACAATATTGCAAGCAAGGTTGGTTTCCTGACATTCCTTTCTAAAATATAGCTATTGTTTTCTTTTAATTTTGACACAGCTTCTTCGCTCTGAAATTTCCTATACTGTGCACCTGATTTTTGCCTGATTTCTTTTTTATTTCAACTAAGTTTGCCAGCTTTTTTTGTCACTGTAAAAAAATTGCCAACACCTTTCCTTTCAGATGTTATAGCAGCTTTGTGTTTTGGAAAATAGCTGGACTACCAACTCATCTTGAATTAGCTGAATTTGGACAAACTATCATAAATAGCAACATGTTTTATATCTTGAACAAATTACATTTTGCATATGCTGAATGCATTCGTATTTATGTTGGCAACACCTCATTTGATCAAATACTGTTTTGCCTCCCTACAGCTTGGAGTGCTGAGCACATTGTGCATAAAATATTGCCACAGAATGACCCTATAATTTTGCTACTGCTGTCTGTGGGGTGAAGTGCTGTTGGAAAGCAGAATGGAGTTCAAGAAATCTGCTCACCTGTTCTGTCAGTGTTAAGGATTTACCCTACTAAACCCATGAGAGAGAGGAGAAGACTGAGAAGAGGAATATGGCATACCTGGGAAGAGATGAAAAATTTGGAAAGAAGATAGTCCAGATAAGTAAGAGGCAACACTGAGGAAAGAACGGGTCTGAGAATGGAATACACCAGACCCAGGACATAAGGGTGGGCAGACTGGAATTCGAAACAGCAAGGAAAATTAAATGTGAGGCGCTTAGCAGAAAATACTGAGATCTCGTAACTGGGGGGAAGAAGCGATAACTGCTTGGTTAAAATGAATGACATGAGAAGGCATGACATAATGACATGAAGGAGGCCATAGTAAAATTTAGGGAAAGGTTGAATGCAGGTAAATATAATTAGAAAGAAAATCTGAAGAGTGGAAGAAACAGATTACCTGAAAGGAAACAAAGAGCCAAGGTAGATAAGATGTAAGTACAGGGAAAATGAGTTAATAATAAATCCAAAAAGTAAAGTATAGGGAAGAAGAACAGAGGAAGCTACAACTGTGCAGCTTCCTTGAAACCTTGGAAAAGCATTCTTGTTATTATCATATACCTGGAAAACATGCAACGGAGAGTGTGTAGTTCGTAAAGCTGATCCACCTATACAATTTTGAAGTGTCACCATCACTTAACCCATTAGCACAAAAGACTGCAGTCTGTGCTGTGAATTTAAACATTTCTGCTAGTGGACCACTTTAAGGGCTTTTCTTGCTTTAAATCTAGGAAATTACGGAAAGTATGCATAAAGGATTCTAAAGTGAGACCTCCTAGTTCTGATACTCCCTCGTCTGGGGGTTGTTAGCCCGAAATGACACACAACAGAAATGGTGTGTGGGCTTGTCTGCACGTAGCAACCGTAGATACTTCATAATAAATTTCAAGGTTTTTTGTGTCCTGTCAATTATGGAATGATTTTGCCAAACTGTGTTATTACAGATCTCTCTTTTCATCCTGCATTCCCTATTGCTTATGCAGCCAACAGTGTATATTGCTTTTTCAAAACAAGATTCAAATTAATTTTTTTTTTGTAGAAGCTCAGGCCTACAAAATGTGTAAGTGAACTCCTAGAATGAAGGAACAAACAATTTGTATGGCTTGTATATGTGCCCTTTATATCAATTATTTAGTAAGGGACCAATTTAGATGGAAAGTTTTCATGATTCAGATATCACATGTACATGGAAAATATGAAAAATGCATTGGCACAGAGCTTTTTGTGAATATTATCATAATAATGGTGCCAAGGGAACCTAATCTAAACCTAGAAAAGATCTAATAGGTCACAACAAATGTTTGTGGGAGAGAAATGTTTGCTGTGAACACATTGACAGATTTTTTTTTTTTATAGAACAGAAGAAAAACACAGTTCTGATTGTAGGGCCCCTGAGAATATCTATTTTTGTTCACTGAGAAAAATCAATAACTTTTTTGGAAGGATTAAGACACAAAATATCATCATTTTTTGTACAACAGGGTTGTTATACCATGAAAACATGCCAAAAAGTCTTGGGGAGAGAGGCAGAATCTATTAAGAAAAACATTCATTTCTCTTTGTTATTGGCTTAAAAGATGCAAAATTGTCAAATTATTTTATTTTCCTCACAAATTTACTGGAAGTTGGGTCATACCCAAGTAACCTGGTAATCTCCCACCTGTAGAGCATTAATATAGTGTATACAACAGCAGATTTATGACTTGTTCCAAAGAAAAGCATGAAACTATATCTCTTCCTTTTACTGAGAGGGCCTCTGCATGAGATGAACTAATACATTATTGTAGCCTAACATACTTGTTAGCTATTTTCCTTTCCTGAATTAAAAAATTGAATTATATACACTCAGTCTAGTTACTGAACCTGTAAAGTTTATTAAAGTTTATCGACCATGTGTATACACTTCAGGATTTAGGTTCAATTGCTTCTTTCAAGCTGGAACATTGAATTAAGATGCAGTGCCTTGCTGTGGCTCTCATGGACTCCAACTGAGCTACAGGTAGCAAAAGTCTCCTTCAATTAGACATAATCATCACTCACAGTCAATAATTGTGCTAAAGGCTGCTTTCAAATCTGTGAGGGATTCGCATTTAATGTACTGATTCAGCTTGTCTGAGCCAAATTCACTGTGTACTGAAACCAAAGCAATTTAGTTCTTGCCTACGGCCCTTTTGGCAGTTCATCTAGTACTGAGCACTGTAAGGACTGTGAGATACAATTTAATCTGAGACATCTGTGCACAGACAGGACCTTTTCTGTAACAGAGGAAGACTAAGTAATGGCTAAGCTGTAGTTTTATGTGAAGAACCAAGTCTTATCTCTCCTCTGAAAAATAAAGCATTTAAGATATAGTAGAAAACCAAACCAAAAAGAAAAAAAAAAAAGAAAGAAAAAAAAGGAATTAAAAAATCCTTGGATTTATGAAATGCACACTCAGGCTACTAACAGCTTTCCTTGCTCCTAACCACATAAAGCACTTGAGCCGTGATCCTTGGATTAACCATTTAAAGATATTAAACTTATCGTCAGCTGCAGCTGACTGGAAAGATCTTTATTAAATTTGAAAGAGAGAAGGCTCACTGCTTGTGATTTTTGTACATATATAAAAATTTACTTTGTATGTATTTTTTCTGGCTCATGATGTTATTGAGGAAAGTGCCGTAATAGTTATCTCATCTCCTACACCATCCTGACTCCAGAAAGGCTTGCTATTTCTAGGAAAGGTTTAAAAGGCCTGTAGTTACCACATATAATATTGCATAGGAAGTTTTAATGATAGTGAACCAATAGCTGATAGTGTCTGCCAAGTTTTACTAACTTGAACCAGGTTTTCATCATGAGTTTGCACTCAACCATTCTCTGATCTCTACTTGCCATTCTTCCGAAATAATGGAAAAGCTTGTTATAATGAAAGAGCCATTCTTGGATATTTCTTCAAAACTCATTTCAAAACAATTTTGTTTATGTGAACGCAAGTCAGGGAGCTAGCTGGAAAGGTGAAGACAGATCTATGTAATCCACTAATAGTAGAGATACTGCCTTTCATCAAAGGCCCTGCTTGTATGAAGCCGGAATCAACACAATAACCTTTCTTGGCTGATACCTGTTTGGCAAAGACATGACTGAGAAGGTAAAGCCCTATCACAGAAAATTGTGAAAGCATGAACCAAAAGCTTGGCTGTGGAATCTAATTGTGATAAAGTACTTTGTTGACATAAAGGTTTGTACTGAGGCTCTGAATTATAAGTTTGAAGGACCATTGAAGCCTCCACCAGTGTTAAGAGAGCGGTAGAAACCCATCTGCAATTTCTTGAAGTCAGGTTATATATATAACCTTCAAAACTGAGATAAAAGTTTCTCTGAGATTTACATTCTACTTCAAGATATGATGCCTTGAGGAGTGTGAGGTAATCAGCATTTCCTTCGCTGATTTCCTGTAACAACCAGAGCAGCCCATTGGCTTGTTTGCATGTTATTTTGGGGTATCTAATGAATCATGCAGTGTGGGGACTGCAGTATCTGGGCACCTAACTTAGGTTTCTGAATAGATTTAACTGCAAGGATAGGATCCTGTGGCACCTGAAATTGCATCTGCATGCCTGCCAACACAAACCATTAAATTCAGGAGAATGTTCATTGTAGATGATTGCCATATGCAAATGACAGCAGCAGTCCAGGACGTGGACCCAGAATATCCCAGTTGAATGTCTTCACTACTAACCTTCAGAATTATGCTTGCTTTTCACCTTGCCTCCATTGGCTCTGAATTTTTCACTGCTGGCAGCTTAGACACCTGGTTGAAAAGAAGAGTCTTCATCCTGAATATGCTGTTGTCCTGCAGTTGGTTTCTGCCTTGAGAAGTAAGTTCTGGAATCTCACAGCATGTGTGGCTGTGGATGGACATTTTACATGTAGGTGCCCTTATCACAGGAGTCTTGTGCACTTACCAGAATGAAAAAAACACCACACTCCACAGCTACATAAAATGATGTTTATGTCCCTTTGTTGTGTCTGAAACTTAGTGCCTTGTGGCAGGCACTGATGTTTGTTCTTTATGCTAGCTGATGGTCACATAAAGGATACCTTATTCATGGCTAGACCAGCTACATATTAAATACATATACTGACCTTGCTACTTGTTTTGATTACATTACAATTTTCCTACAGGGAAAGCATGAAAGAGTAAAAAAGCTTACTTGTTTCCCTTGATAAAATGAAGGCTGAAAAAGAATATATTGCTCTCTGTGTTTTCATTGTCCTTGCTTATTCATCAGGACAGAAATAAATCAGGGACAGAAGAGAGCTTTTTAAGCTCAACAATGGACAGTGTTAGCTCATGAATAAATTGTCCTAAGAAAATGCAGGTTGGAATTAAAAGAGAGGCCATCGAGAGTGAGATTCTAAGTCAGCCTTTCTAATGGTATAAGGAAAAATACACCTCAAACCCCCCCTTGGAATCATCTTAACTAGAAGTTTGAAAGCGGATATAAATGCACAACATGAATGTCGTACCTTATACCAGAGAAAGACTGTTTGTTACCCAGAAGATCCATTCCCATCCTGTGTTACCAGAAGTGTGTTCCATAAGTGCTGCCCTGTGAAGGTGAAGTTCCAGGAGAAGATTATTTACACCTGCAACATTACTTAGGGCTTTCTGACTTCCTAATTTTTGTTGCAGAGCTCTTTAGTGTCTCCTTGTAAAGGACCTGGTCCTTGGTTGAACAGTATTGTATGTAAAAGATGTTTCATACTGCATCAACTTCATTTTTCTTAATATGTTTTTTATTAATTTAACTGTAATGTGTAACCTTTAGGTAATTCACAGGCAGTTAATGACCAGCTGGACAGATTGTGTCCCTGAGGTAAAAATAGTAGCTCTTAATGCTTCAGCCAATCAAAGGTTTTAAATGCTACATGCTAATGAAACATTTGTTAGCAAGGGTCCCTCATACACAGCAGTCTTCCCGATTATTTTTTTTTTTATTTACAATATTAGCTAAAAATCCTATACTGAAGTCAAAGGACAATTTTATTAACCAGTTGTGTGAGTGGTATCTCTAATATCAAACCACCTTCTGAACTTAAGACTAGAGATCTGTCAAAATTCCCTTTGCAGACATCTCATATAACTTTTCAGTTTTGGTATCTTATATTTTAAGACTGTTATTATCACTGTTATTATTTCTAACACCTAGATTTTACATGGCTTGGCTAGGAATTGGATGATAGCAATAGGTAAAATGCAGTCCACATTCACTTCCATGTTTTTGAATGAAAAAATTTCAGGACAAAAAGGAAATCTCAGATTAACTTCAACAATTTTCAAGGGTTAACGCATCTGTATTTAGATGTGAAAATTATAAATTCTTTTATACTGTTGTAAAAAAGAAAGGCTAAACATGGGAAAATTCTAGGGAATAATATTCACTGAAAAGTTTATTCAGTTAATATAAATTTTGTAGAGTAGTATGTTCAATGAATGGTATTATATCCATAATAAACCTAGTCAAATACTCAGAGGAGAAGTCATTGAATAATTTATTCAATGAAAAATGACAAAATTCACTGCATAATATATTCACGAAGAGTACTCAGTTCTAGAAATTTTTTCTTAAAGATGCAGAGAAATATTTCAAGATCTTAAAGCTTTGTCTTTTTTCCTGCTTTACCCTGAAAATCAACACAATTCTGAGTTTAACAAACTCAAATATTAATGATAAGAAATCTTTCGGAAGTTCTCTGAGTTTGAATTTTTTTTTCATATATTCTCCAGGATTTTTCACAAAGTTTAGGACCCAAAAAAGTCTGTAATCCTCCATAATCCATCTTCAACTTTATGCAATGTTATGTAATAATTTTCTTACTGGAATCATAGTCCTGATATATATATACATATGCATATTTTTTATGATAAATGAATTTTTAGGTGCTTAATTAACACAAATCTTCACATCCTGTTCATGCTGACAGTGCATGAACAATCCTTGCATTCCAAATGCAAAGACAAATTTAAATACAAAATTCAGTGCTTTCAAAGAATCCCATTTATACATGCTGGGAGTTAAACATCGGAAAAACCCCACAAACTATTCTCTTATCCAACAAGAGAAAATGCAATATCTAGCAGAAACTTAGAGCTTAAGAAAGGAAAGATAGGCAGCACATGCCACAGGTCAAAAATCTGACAGTGTTATCAGACAAACGGGTCACAAATATTTGCTTGAAAATATTAAACTAATTCTACATAAGAAGTGACTACTTCAATGATAATTAGCTGTATTTTTATGGTGCATATAATTTCCATGATGCCACAACATCAGTGCTAACACTATCACAAAGATGATAAAGATGAAAGTAGCTAACCTTCAGGTTAACTCTAATTGGAATACCCTTAAATTAGGGGAAATGACATCTAACTTTTAATGTGCAATAACACCCTTGTCATTTAGGTCAGCTCCTGCTAATTTGTTTGTGTACTGTAAGTATCAGTCATTTTTTAATTCTCTTGTGTGTTGCATGCTGTAGCCTTTAGCATTTGTATGAAATTTAATATCCAAACTTTACATTCTTAATGAGAAAATTTTGGTTTAATTGCTCACTGTTTTATCTATTTCTGACCTTTTTCTTTGGATCTCCAGCTTGGAACCCCAGACCTATCTGCAATATGCTTTGTATTTAAATGATTCATCATACGTATTTTATCTATTTTAATAACAGTAACTATACAAGTTTTCCTGAACTTTGTCAACAAATCTAGGCCAAAAAAACAGAAAAACATGAAATAAGTTGACTGGTTTCTGGCCAAGAGGAAAACCTAGAGTCTTCAACAAGTTTCACTATCCAGTGCTGCAGCAACCAGCAATGGAGAGAGATGTACTGTGTCATCTGCTCCTACTTTACAGCTGAAATCATTGGTGAATCTTATTAGGGTTTGCTATGGCATGATCAAATCATACAATGAAGAAATGCACTCGAGATTGGGTTTCATCTCATATAATTTTAATTGTCCATGGGTTGGAAGTCTAGTCTGCCTAGTCTGCTCTAAACTTTCATCACAGCCAATCAAAAGAGATAGAAAAAGGTGCCCAGGCAGCTAGGCTAGACTTAGCGTTCAACTCTCTTTTCCTTGTACTAATATTATAGGAACTCTATCTGAATTTCTCACTGCTGAACATCCATTCATTGTGTAAAACTCTACTGTCCTCCACAGCTAGCTCTGCTCAGTAACTTTCCTGGAAGTCACAAGAGACAGCTGGGGAAGGTAAGCCAGTTTAGTTGTTCTTTAGGCCATAAGGTTGGATACTCTACCTCATAAATTAAGCAAATGGGGGATAAAGTGCCCTATGCTGTCTCCTGTGACATACAAAATATTTTGTGTTTCACAACCATAATCTACCATCTTTTACTAGAATGACATAGCTTCCCAGAATGTTAAAATTATTCCATGTGTGACAAAGTAAATGTTGAAATTTCTCATATTACTCTACAGCTAGGCTCCTGCCATTATTAACATGGTGCTGGAGGGAAGAAAAATATTTTCCATGTAAATATATAAAAAACTCTTCCATTTCCTTTATGAAAGTCACAGAAAGATTAGCAAGTAGCTAGTTTAGATCATCAGAAAGACACAGCTGAAATGGAAGTCTATGTTATTCAAGAGAGGTCTGATGGGCCTGTGATGCTGTTTGTTGCAAAACTTAATCATGCCATGACACACCACCACTGAGATATCAGAGTTGTCATTTCAGTTCACACTTCTTGAATATGTAAAGTGCAACTGTTAAGTAATTTAATATTATTCTGTTGTTTTGTCCTCCAGGGAGCAAAGAAAGAAATTATTAACTTAGAGCCTTTTATATGGTTTTCTCTGTAAGGAACATTATTGTTTTGTGAGTATTTATGTGAATACACCTATATATATATAAAAGTTTACATAAGTTTGGTTCTGAATATATATACATGTATAAATATAAGCGTATATATATGCATATATGTATAAATGATTCTGAATTTAAAATATGCAGGAAACTGCTCTTTGGAAAATGGAAAATAATGATTCTAAATGATGAGTCATTGAATGTTATTTCTGTGACTACAGGTACAAACTGCATTTTGTTAGGGGGAAAAAACCCCCACAACAAATACCTAAGCTGAACCTTATATTGCTAAGTCCAGACTTGGGCAAAACTGGGTTTTATATATTTAGTCCTACCTGTATCTGAGAATAAGTAACATTTTTTGATGCGGTTTCAGAAATTCTATCAAAGCATGTGCCAGTCACTTGTCAAATTCCATGTTGTCATTCTTGGATATAAAGATCTCAATAGCAGTCCTGCTGAGAATGGTAACGGCTCATGCATGTATTTGAACATGTGATGTAAACTGTGATCCTCTGTGTTCAAAGCTCCGCAATGTTTGTCTAATCTGTTCGATGCTGTTCTTCCCAAAACGAATGTATTGTAACACCTCATAAGATACAGAAGAGATAAGATTCAAAGGATGCAAAGGATTATACTTACATCTATGCCATAGCTCACTGACTCCTCAGATTACAGAATGGTGAACAAACCCATATTCCACCATATTGCAAGAAAAGGTCATCAGAACCTGGCACTCATTAATGGTGTTGGAAAAAATTGCTGACTTTATTTCACATCTAACAACATGTTGCAAAAAGAAGCACTTAATATTAAGCAATGAAAGACAAACCAATGTTAGCACATATATTCAACTTATGTAAACTGATAAATGCATATTGTGTCCTGGATTTGCATTTCAGAGATGAATGAGAGATTAATTAATTAATTATCCCCATATTTTCTATTAAAAAGGCAAAGGTGTGGGAGATGTGTGCATGCAGTTGAGTTTATCAGTGTGCATCAGCATTAAATGTTCAAAGTTTTCAGGAAGCTGCTTCATGACTGTCACGAAATACAAATAATTTTCCAGCACATCTACCTGTAACATCACTTTTGAAATAAAATATACTGGAAACTAAATATCAGGTATAAATGTTATCACTTGCTGAATTGTCAATGCTTGCCCTTCATAAATCATGACGTTACTAAATCTGTCATAAGGCAGACAATACAAAAGTCTGTACTGTATCACTAGCTCAATGACAACTTATTAACCATGCCTATTGTTTTCCAAGCATGAGATTCTGCAACTTTAACAGGATTCGGTTGTTTAAACACTATCTAAGTATATTTGAAGTTAAATTGTTGCAATCATTAGGGACCTTTGCTATGTAGCATGACTGGTTTATGATCTGCATTAGAACCACCTTCTTTTATTATGATGAAAGTATTTTATTTGTAGCAGTGATTGTTACATATGTTCTGAAATGATTTATTGTTGTGGATGAGAAAGCAACATATTAAAATTCTACCAAAGAGTTTTGACGGATGAAGTACATAAAGATTATAAATGTTGAACTGCGTCTACCAAATCTGTAATTGTTTTTAGTTATTGTTTAGTGTTTTGTTATTTTGTTTCAATGCATTGAAATATTGTTTAGTGTTTTGTTATTTTGTTTCAATGCATATGAAAATTATGCATTCCTGTAATACCATCAAGTATTCTAAGCAAGACACAAACACAATATGAATATTTTGATGTGAACCGTAACTCTAGGTGGTAGCTTAAAGACTATTTGCAAAGAGTAGGGCTTATGTTCAAAGAATCATTCATACTGTATATACATCTTTATGCCTCATGTTGATGGAAGTTCTTGTTTGTGTAGCATCCTGATGTGTCTTGCATCTTTCACACATATGTTTGCAAAGGTTGAACTGAAAAACAGTTAATTCAATTGTAAATCAGAACATATTACATATTTTATGTTTCTTATAAACCCACTTAATCAACAATTTAGATAACATGAACAGAAATTATGTATTAAAACAAATCATGCCTTCTTTGCTGTCAATCTATTCCTCAGTGCTGGGGAAGGTTATGGAGCAGATCATCTTGAGTGCCATCGCGCAGTACGTACAGGACATCAAGGTGATCAGGCCCAGCCAGCATGGGTTCATGAAAGGCAGATCCTGCTTGACCAACCTGATCTCCTATGACCAGGTGACCTGCCTAGTGGATGAGGGAAAGGCTGTGGATGTTGTCTCCCTGGACTTTAGTAAAGCCTTTGACAGCGTCTCCCACAGCATTCTCCTGGAGAAACTGGCGGCTCATGACTTAGACAGGTTTACTCTTCGCTGGGTAAAGAACTGGCTGGACGGCTGAGCCCAGAGAGTTGTGGTGAATGGCGTTAAATCTGGCTGGCGGCTGGTCACAAGCGGTGTTCCCCAGGGCTCAGTATTGGGGCCAGGTCTGTTTAATATCTTTATCAATGATCTGGATGAGGGGATCGAGTGCACCCTCCATAAGATTGCAGATGAAATCAGATTGGGTGAGAGTGTTCATCTGCTCAAGGCTAGGAAGGCTCTGCAGAGGGATCTGGACAGGCTGGATCAATGGGCAGAGGTCAACTGTACGAGGTTCAAGTGCCGGGTCCTGCGCTTGGGTCATAACAACCCCATGCAACGCTACAGGCTTGGGGAAGATGCCCAGCTGAAAAGGACCTGGGGGTGCTCGTTGACGGCTGGCTGAATATGAGCCAGCAGTGTGCCCAGGTGGCCAAGAAGGCCAACAACTTCCTGGCCTGTATCAGAAACAGTGTGGCCAGCAGGAGTAGGGAAGTGATCGTGCCCCTGTACTCGGCACTGGTGAGGCTGCACATCGAATCCTGTGTTCAGTTTTGGGTCCCTCACTACAAGAAGGACATTGAGGTGCTGGAGCATGTCCGGGGAAAGGCAACGAAGCTGGTGAGGGGTCTGGAGCACAAGTCTTCTGAGGAGCAGCTGGGGGAACTGGGGTTGTTCAGTCTGGAGAAGAGGAGGCTGAGAGGGACACCTTATCACTCTCTACAACTACCTGAAAGGAGGTTGTAGCGAGATGGGTGTCAGTCTCTTCTCCCAAGTAACAAGCAATAGGACATGAGGAAACAGCTTCAAGTTGCACCAGGAGAGGCTTAGATAGGATATTGGGAAAAATGTTTTCACTGAAACAGCTGTCAAACATTGGAACAGGCTGCCCAGGGAAGTGGTTGTGTTACTATCCCTGGAGGTATTTAAAAGACATGTACATGTGGCGCTTTAGGGACATGGTTTAGTGGTGGGTTTGACAGTGGTTAACAGTTGGACTTGATGATTTTAAGGGTCTTTTCCAACAGAAATGATTCTATAATTCTATGATTCTAAATTCAAGTTTCAACACCATGTCTTTAATAAAATCATAATTGATTAACATTATTCATCGAAAATTTGTTTTCTTCCTTAATTGTACCCCTATGTTTGAACATGTAATCCCTCTAAAGTTTGAATATTTCCTTGAAAACTACAGCTTCAGTACAAAATTAGTAGAGAATTAGTTTGTTTAAGGTGCAAAAATTTGTCTTTACTCTTATAACTGGAGGCTCAGTGAAAAGACCAGTAGTATAGATATTCTTGTTCCATATGAAAAAAACAGACTAAGATGCACTTTCTGACTCTGAGCTTTCCTCCTTGTCCCTCAGTGTCTCTTGGAAAGCCAGCAGCTAGACCAGCTTGAGGGAATAGTGGACTAGCACTGGGAATACTGACGTTGATATATTGTACTTGTCTAGGGTATCAGTCACTATCTGTATTCCCTAACACAGCTGGAAATGTCTTGCTTGTCAGATGAGTTCTTAAAGTATCCTTTGCTGATTTCTCAACATCAACATCTGAGTTAAGGTTGATGGTAGTAATAATAAAGATCCAGAAATAAGCTCAATTTCCTGTGAACCAAGATGTAATCTGAATTAAGGGACTTATCTGATAGAAAAAAAAAGAGACTTACTATCACATTTAATTAGTGAATCAACCGTATTGCATCATTGGTTTGTTTATTCTTCTGCTTTGGTTTTATTTTCTTTGTAGGATTGGCTTTGGAGAGTCTATCCATATGATAAACCAATAGAAAAGAGTAATATGAAAAAAACCACTACATTTTTTACATGTTGTGTAAAAGCTGGAAACATTCAAATTCTTATATCTAGCTCGGAGTATTAAAAAAGCATAATATACTAAGAATTGTCACACCAGTGGTGTCTCAAGAAACTGAAATATTATCATTTTTGCCTACATTTAAAATATCTGATATTTATGGCACACATTGCAGCTGCTTGAATTTGAATGTCCAAAATTCTCTGGCTTAGATATTAGTATTTTTATATGTATTTATCACAACAATATAAATGACTACTTTCTTGGTGTTCTGGAACAGGATCAAAACTTCATGTACAAACTGTTACTGATACTCTTACTCCTTCCTACATTTTCTCATGCTGTTCCACATCATAACTGTAAGAATAGCATTTTCTTTTAGATCCTTCATCTTGCAGATGTGTGCCTATTGTGAAATAAGTTGGGAGACTTAATTGGCAATCCAGGAAATTTCAGGGTGTACATCCCATTATTCATGTTTAGATTTTGATTAAATCTCCATGATAGATTTTGCCCAGTGTGCTGAATGATGTTGAGTTGAATTTGATCATTGCCTCCTGTTTTATACAGTATATTCCATAGTTATAAATGTAATAGTCACATTTATTTTGGCTTCCTAGGATTATTTTAAGATTACCAAAAACATGTGCCCAGTCTGCCCGAACTATGGACTAAACATGTACAAAAACATATCAGATGGCTGTGTCTAAAGTCAGAATTTCAGTAATCAACACAAACAAGTTTTAACATATGCAAAATCAAGTAATAAAAAAAACGCCCAAACCCTCCAAATGTAATTTCCTTCAGAACTCCTTTTCATGCATAAGTGGCCAGTAAATGTAGGGTCAGTCATATAAATCATAGTTCTAATAGTCCAATAAATAAGTTACCATCATATACTTCCTACCTTGTGATGATCTTGAGGAACCGTTGGTGGAAAAATGTCATAATTTCTTCTCATTTTGTGGAATATATCTTAATTTCTAACATCTTCAATAATGTTAGTTCAATAACTTTTAGAAGATGGTCCCTAGCATTTTGTTACCCTGTGTACCTGGTCTATTTTATTACTGAGCTCATAAAGCCAGAAAAATATTATGAGGTCTAGCTATCACCCATTTAGGAAGGAATATGACTTCATGCTGGGATTCATTCCACATAATAACAGGCCTTTTATTAAACGAACATCCTGGAACACTAAGTAAACAGCGATGTACAAAAATGCCACGAGGTAAAGAATTCTCTGAAGGTTCCTTTGCAAGCAATTGAGTTGTGGAACTGGCTATCTTTATCCTTGAGACAACATTTATTACTTTCTGAAACCCTCCAGGAATTGTCACTGGATGTTCACTAGGTATTCCTAACTTGTAAACATGGTCACTGTCCTTTAAAAGATTTTGCTGCCTTGCAAAAGCTCAAATCAGTTGAACATACTCAGGTTTGATCAAATATCTGTCTGAAAACATAGTTTGTACTTTTCTGTGCACAACGTAATATAGCAAGGCATCCTAATTAGCATGGTGGTGGGAAATGGATCTGGAAAGTAAAAGACAAAAGGGTTTTTGTCTTACTTACAGTTATCTGTGTTAGCATCTAAAATGAAAACTTTCACAGAAAAAATTACAAAAATTCTTTGTAATTTAGAGCCTTAATGTGCATAAAGCACTACATCCATTCATTCGCAACATCCATTCCTACATATCATTTTGGTAAGGATCTACCAGATGATTTTTTGCTTTCCTACGCTAATTGGGAGTTTTTTGTAAGAATGTAATCTTCATAGTTTAATTAGTAAAGGAATGTAAGACTAGTTGTTGAATGAACAAGAATTTTAAGGCGCATCTTAGTACATATGAGGGATATCAGCTCCTATTTCAGAATGGAAGCCATTACTAAACTATTTTATGAAAGGCAAGGATTAAAACTATGTTTGTTCATCACTGTAACTGATGTTTTTCATACATAGTACTTCATCAAGGATTACATGCAAACAATAAAACAGCAGCACCGTCTTTCTTTTGTTTATGAGTTTTCATTAATTCACTGCGAAGAACCAAAGCCTCTGGTGAAACTATTGGCTATAGTCAATGCTCTAAATCTTACCTTGCTTCACTAAAAACCACAAAGAGGTCCCCAAAACAAAACATATTTTTCTTTGTTGAAGGCTTGTGGCGTAGAAAGACAATGATGAAACAAGAATAAAGGAAAGGAAGAATTAAAGAACTTTCTGAATTATAAAGTCCAGTCTTCTGTACTGGGAGATATCACATCAGATAATCAGCTCTAAACATTTTTAATTCCATTTTGAAAAGCTTTTAATTTTTTATTTCATCATGCCCCGTCGGAATATTGTTCTGGAGCCTAATTTCTTTTACAACAATAAATTTAATTTCAGGAAAAAATATATACATCTTCATTTAAAGTCTGGTTTATCTCAACACTGTCTTTAACTTAAGTAACTTTCTTCCCTTTTTCTTTATATGCTTCTGGATAACACTCATGCCAACTAACTCTTTCATTGGCTTAAACAACGTAAATTTTACTTTCCTCCAAAAGATTTCCAATCACCCTACTAGACTTCTGCAGCAATTACTGTTTAAGCTCCTATACGATGGGCAGGCCTATTACGCTTGTTAGACTTCAAGAAATTGAGGGTTAACTCTTCCCAAACACAGCCTTATCAGCTTTACTACAGTACTTTTTGTTTCAGTTATTCAGTATTGTGTTTCTTGCACCAGTAGTTTAGGATTTTTCTGTTTTTCTGCCTCATCTACTGGCTATTTGATCACAGTACTTGTTGAAGGCATGCATACATACTTATGACAGACAACATACTTATGCTCAGTTTCCCAATGGAAAGAACAGTCTTTTCACTGATTTTGTGAAATTTATGTATTCTCATGGGTATTGATGCTTTGTTTTTACTTTCTTGTTATCCCTTGTTTCCCACATTTGTGTTACTTCACTTAGGTAGTATTCTCTAAGCCCAGGAAGAAAACACCATTTGTCTAGTTCCGATTTCTCATCATATTTCTTTTTAAACTTATTTTTATGAGACATGGCAAACCTGTCACCAGGAAAAATGTGTACATATCCATGGATGCTTTGAAGGAACATACACAGAATCATTAAGATTGGAAAAGAGCTTTAAGAATATCTCAACGCCTTCCTCACAGCTCCAGTCCTTGATTAGTCTCTTGTTCATCGTCACCTCCAACCGTCTTGTTTAGACAGTAGAAGCACCACTAAACCATCTTCCTTAGCTTACTGTAGTAATCCTTGCTGCACTGCACTGAAAATGTTGCAGTGGCACTGCCAAAGAATGATCAGCAGGTTCTTTCACACTGTTGACAGAATCCTTTTCAGCTTCATATGCAGAGCATTTGCGATTGCTTCTAGCACATGGTGTACGGGTTTTCTTGTTTGCTTGGTTTTTGTCACATATCTGTCAGTCCTTTTAAATGAGACGTTTCCTGTTTACGTGGACCTGCCTATTCTTCAAGTTCGTCCAAAATCTCAGTTCTCTTCCTTACATCCTGCTCTCCATCTGTAGATTGCTTTCGCTTCCCTGGTTCTCTCGTCCCTGTGACTATGCTGTGTACAAACTCTTTTCCAACACCAGCCCAGGCTAATTCAAGCTCTCCTCGGCCATGTGTAAGGAGATAGCAGCTCCTTTTCAATGCTGTTTTATCTTTCACCTTTGATGTCTTTTTCTCCTCTTCAGTGCAGCACACTTGCTCTCTCTTCTATATTTGCTTTTCTACCTGGCTTCTTCATAGAATCATAGAAGTGCTGGTTAGAAGAGACCTCTAGAGGTCATCTAGTCCCAGTTGAAGGATGACTACTGACAACACTAGATCAGGTAACCAAGTTTCCAGCCAAGTTTTGAGAACTTTCAAGGATGGAGATTCAACTATATCTTTGGTACTATTCTGCTGATTTTTCTGTTTTAGTGTTTTTCTTCTGTCTTAATGGAGAATTTTTTTGTAATATAGCGTCTGAACATCCCAAACCATGACATGTGGTCATTTCTCCTTGTGATATCATTTGTCCCTCCTAAGAAGCATCTAGCTCCATTATCCTTGTAACTATCCTTCAACCAGTTGTAGGCTGCTTGCAGATTCCCTCCCTTAGCCTCCTTTATTCCAGATTAATCAAGCTCACCTTACTCAGCATCTCCCTTGTAGGTTGTGTCATAGCCTTACTAATACTCTAGGCTCCTGTCTTGATAACATGCCACTAGGCCCCTATGAGTTTTTCAAAACCTCTTTTGCACTGTGCTGGTCAAAACTAAACTCAGTATTCCAGGTGTGGCATATATAATTTGTGAAGAGAGTGTACTGTTAACTCCAGTTTGGTTTGGCATCCATTGTAACATCATGGCCTTTTCAGATGGGCTGATATTCAGTCTGTTGGTTCTCAAATTGTACTGATGTCTACCTGATGGACGTGCAGAACTTTGTATACCTCCTCATTGAACTTGAGGAGGTTTCTGTTACCCTAATCTTTAGGTATCTCAAAATCACTCTGGACTGAAGCTGTACTGCACTACAGTTAATCTCTGTCCTTGTCCGCATTTTAGTATCAGCTGCAAGTTTGCTTTTGGTTTTATCATCCAGGTTTTTAGTTAAGCAACTGAACAAGATCAGCCCCAGTATTGCTTATTGCCTGCTAGTTAGGTATTGAGACACTGATTATTGCCCTTTGAGCCCTGCAGTCTAGCCAATTTTTAACTCGTCTCTTTTCAGACTTCTTTTACTTTGGCATTGTGGTCACAGGCTCCCAAAAAGCATGTTCTTTTAAAGCAAAGATCTGAACCCATGTGAGTTTTCTTATGAGCTCATATGAAAATGTTTTGTCGAGTAACACATAGCAAAAAGAAATCCCATGTCAGCACATTGAGGTAGCCCTCTTTCCCAGGAAAAACAACAAATGGGGAGAAAAGAAAGATTATGCCAGTGATCATGCAGCACTTAGTTTCTGTGCCAAGAAGATCACAACCATGCAAAAGCAAATGTTTTGCTCTAACACAAAAGTGATGGGAAGCTGCTGAATATTTCCATGTTCCATTGGATGTCAATGCAGCTTGGAAGATGGAAAATAAAAACCTCCCCTCAAAGTATCGCTTCTGATGAATTCCTGCAGTTAGAAAAGCCCAACATGTTCAAAACCAAATTACATACCAGACAAGTGAAATAATTTTTAAGCATTTGTCTTTTCAATATTGTTTTCTCCCTCCCTCTCTGGCTCAGCCACGCACTCCAGTGCACAGATGTCTGAGCCAACCTGCCAGCTGTAGCTCAGGAAAGAAAGTTCTGCATCAGGATGCTTCCATCTGCCCCACCCTGCCCGCAAGGACAGCTGTAGACAAATTAAAATATCTGGCAAGCAAGTTCGGTATTTCAACAAACAGTGACTTATGAAGCTAGGCGCATCATGAGAAGAGTTTGTGCCTTCTGCTTAGAGGTGCAAGTCCTCACATTTTCATCAGCCAAGCAATCCAAAAGCCCGGAAGATGACGCACTTATCCTTACCAGTAGGCAGTAAAGTTAGGTTTGACAATAATGTTTTAACTCCATTTTGGAGTCTCATTTAGCTTGTGGCAGCCATCTTGTTGCAGCTCTCGAAGCACAACCCCTACCAGACTGCTCCCTCCAAAGACAACCTTTCTCAGAGCTGGCCTTACAGGTACAGCCCAGCCCATAATGATCTTGAAGTCTCATATATTTCTGCATGCATGTGTTTAAAATGCATTTCAGTTTGCATTGGAATTACAAATACAACCTCACACAGGTTATTTTAAATCTCTGGGTGTAGTGTAATTAACTCACTGTAAAATACAACTGCTATGTTTGTCAGGCACCTCTATGTCTTGAAATTACTGTGATGACATGAGGTCTTTCTGAATCACAATGAGGCATTGCTGAACACTGTTGTCCACTCTAATTGCTCTGCTATTGGAGTTCACCAAAAAATAAAAGCAAGACGTGCCCATATACTCAGAACATATTCATGGTGGTTTAAGAGTGGCTATTTGACATTTAAATCTCATTTAGATCTCATTTGATTTTGCATTTACGATATCTTGTTTTGGTTGCCTTCTGTGTGAGTGTGATGGGAACCAGACTGTTTGGTGAGAGTACTTTCTGAAAGCCTACATTGTGCTGGAAGCATGGGATTCCTCTGTCTTTAGCTTCTAATGACCTGTATTCAGTGAATTTACACCATTTTATGATTGTCTGTGTTTCATTTTAATTTTAAAAGATGCATTCCTCCTCTTGCACCCCTACCTTGCACACTATTATTTCTGTGCTATATGGCCTTTTTTTTGTACTTACTGCAATAAATTTCTTTCTGCTTGGCAAATTGATGTTGTTGTTATAGACACTTTTTTAATTGCTCATATGTTTCTTATCTTTTGTGGCTTTTTTTTTTTTTGCACAGAATTTGTCAATTCTGAGAACGCAGCAGAAAAGTCTGCTTAAGTATTTATTAGCAGGTGAAAGCACAATTCTTTTATTACAAAATACAATTTTTTTAGTACGCTGTCACAAAAACCTAACTCATTTATAATTTTTAATGCTTTGATTGGCTTGTCCATGTTGTGGATAACACCTGTATGTACAGAAGAAAGACAAACTATCATAGAATGTTAAGTGTTTAGAGCTTAAATCCACTAAGCACCTCTGTTACTGGAAGTTTTGACATTGTTTAAATGCAATCAGTTAGCATTGTAACTATACAGAAAAGAGTATATCTAACCAGATTTCATTGTAGGAATATTTTTTCTTCTGAAATCTTCATGATCATATGCACTTAACTTCCTCAGTAAAAGAGAAGTCATTTCTCTTGTGACACTCCTGCACTTTGTAGCTGTGAGATTGCAACAGAAAATGGAACAATTGTCAGCTACCCAAGCCCAGAAGCTTTGAATTTTCTGTTTTATTTCGTATGGAAAATCAGGACACAAAGCCTTACATTATTATAAAGTTAAGTTTATACATTTACAGTCTTCGAAGATAAGAAACATGAAAGTTAAAATTGAAAATGAAACCTTGATCCTTTCCCTGCAGCAAACTCTTAATTGTGTTTATTACTGCATAATTGTGTTGTAACAATTAGCCCACACTTTTTTTCGCTCTTCAACAAAGGCCCCAATCCTGCAAATACTTATTAGCTACTGGATGTTTCCTGGGACCACACACAGTACATAAGGTTAACTACATACATAAATCTGTATATGGTTAGGTATGAACTGACTTGAGTTAGGAGAATTTGGAAACCTATAGAAATAACAACAAAAAATGGTCATCAGTTTTATATAGCCTTACAAAACCTGAGTCCATGTGTGTGGATGGACTAATGCATAGTTCCAGAATTAATTTGCTAAATCTTTCCATAGCGACGAATGGCTGTAATCTAACTTTTTCTTCAGTGGATTAGTTCCGGCAGCACATCCCATGGAATGAGGCAAAACCAGAATTGGAGGGAGATGGTACAGTGTGTGTCGTAGGCACACTGGATGTTTAATTCCGATGCAGTAACATTCTTTCCAGTGGCACTTTGCAGCAATGAACCAAGTCAAAATATCCAGATGATGGATTTATATAAATGGATATAGGTAACCATAAATTCATATTAAGTTATATTTTTAAACAGAGGAAACAACTGTAATTTCCATACCTCTAGTCTTTGAACTTTAAAATATAACTTTATTCCATTTTTCTTTTATTTTTACCATATTTTGCAATTTTGGTTACTTTCAATATTTTAACAGTCACTTCAAAATCCTGGTAAAGTAGCAAGCACCTACAATATCTCAGCCCTGCTATTAGCTCCTAACAAAGAACGTAAGGGATTTAGCATTTGCCCTGCGAAGCATGCTGGAGTTAACACATTGTGATTTATTTGTTTCAGCCATTAGCGGCAAAACAAAATAAGGTGGAAACGTTTTTGGTATCCTGTGGTTCCTCAATTTGTCTAGTTCCTGTCTTACGATTTATTTTTCCTAGATTCCGTTGTCACTGGGCTCAGCAGCACCTTCCCAAAGTCTGCAGTGACACTAGAGATAGGGAGGGCAGGCGCAGCTTCCTTTTGGAGGCAGGAGGTCAGGCAGAGTGTTAGAAGGGCAGCTTGGGGTCAGAATGATACAGTAGGAGTACAGAGAGTACAGTTAGGTTAGCATATTGTTCTGGGGCCGAGAGCCTTTTTCAAACCCTGATCCATCTTCATCCTTGTAATTAGGCGGTCCACACTTTCAAAGAAAGTGTTGCTATGGAACACGTTGGCAAATGAAGGCAAATTTGAGGCCTGCTCGTTTAAGTGTTGGGCTCATTGTTCTTGGTGGTGTAATTGGTGATCAAGAAGGCAATAAAACGGCATGGCCATTAAACGGCCTGAGCCGAAATTGAAAGGGGAGCATTTATACGATGTAGGCTGCTGCGCGGAGGCTGTAACTTTCACCCTTACGTGAACCAGAGTTTACGGAAAGGCCTGATGGCATGGCTCTTGTTTCACCTCCAGGAGGCGGGGAGAAAAGAAGGGAGGAAAAAAAATCAAAACTAAATAGAATTAATGAGCCTTCACACATTGTTCTGTTTCTTTTGTTGTGAAAAAGCTGGGAGAAAATTAAGTTGGATAAGAGAGGATGGAAAAGAAACACCATTAATATCAGGTTGTAAATTCTACAAAACATTAACTTCATTACATGGCAATTACTGTCTGTAATTGGCAGAACGAAAGATTCCACTTTCTCATCAGTTACTGGTTGTATAGGATTCAGCATTTTTTTTTCTTGGCAAAGGTCACACCACTGATATAACAAATACCTTAATGTGAACTAAACGTATAACAGGTTCTTTTGCAAATAAGCAAGGGTGTAACTATTAATTGCTGTTAAACATCTCACTCTCTTATTTTGTGCCAAAACATGGCTCACAACTTAGAAAGATAACAACATTAATGATGTAAAAAGGAAAGCTTTTATTATTTCATGACTACTTGGTCCTACTTTTTGAACAGAAGAAAAACATGATGTAGAAAGGGATAAGATTATAGAGAAACAATCTTTGCTTTCGAAAATAGTTACCTCAAGAATTTCTTTAAAATAATTTTCAAGGGTGTGCATGGCAAGGAATCATATGCTGTATGAAAAAGCATTCTAATTTTTTAAAATTTCTGTTACTATTACACCTTTGGATTGACCTTGTTTTTCATTTATCATTTACCTAGTGCATTTATGAAAATATTCCACATATGCCGTAAGTGGAACTATATCCTGCCTCAGATTTATGTATGTAACTTCAGCTGAAGCTCACGTCCTTAAGACACACGTTTAATGTCTAGTGGATTTTGTGAGGCAGCTGTAGAGGAAGACATTTAATCTAAATCAGTCTTGGAGTTTTCTAAAGGAAGTATTTATTTCAAGAATTACATAACGAAGGAATATGATGAGGGAAGAGATCCATTTTTCACATAGACATAAAAAAATAAAGTTGCATTTATTTTTTTTTATCACTAATGGAGCCAAACAGAAGTAAAAATTTCAGAATTCCTGTCACTGAATTTCAACATTCACCTCAAAATGCTGAGAAATAGAGTGAGAAACTATGCCTAATTTTATTTAAGAAATTGAGCTATATAATTTTCTTATTTTTTATTAACAGAAAACTTTGAAACACTATTGAGTCAGAATATATTATTTCAGTTTGTTGGATAAAAGATGTTCACATCCCTGTTGCACTTTACGGTGCTGTAAGGCATTCTCTGGGCTGTAGTTCAAGGCTGCCAGGTTCCCACTGCTCTCTGCTCACCAGACTGTGTGTCTCTATGCACAGCATGCCATTTCCAACATGGGAGACACAGTCCCACCGAGAAGCTTGGCCTCATGAGGGGAGAAGAGTTTAAGGAGCCTGAGTGGTCCTGATAACTTCTGTGAGACGCTGGTGTTCTATCACAGGCAGATACAATGCTAATATAAACCTCAAATCAGTTCGGTCTGTTCAATACACTGAAATTATAAAAAAATCGTATTATACCAATTTATAACAAACTCTTTCATACCAGCAGAATGAAATTTCCTGATTAAATATTCAATATTTGTGCACAAAATGTTTAAATTGGAAGTCACTTAACAATCACATTTCAAGAATCTATTATTTTTATTGTTTTTACTTAGTTTTGCTCATTATTTTTCAGTGGATAAAAGCATTTTCTGATATGCTTCATCATATTATTGTTGAAATATTTGTGACTTCGTAGTTGATATTTCCTTTATCTCCTGAATACTTTATTTTTTAAAGTGAATACTGCATTCTTCCCTGCCCAAATAACCAGGAAGTTTCAAGTGCATATCAGTAATGACTACAACAGGAATGCTGTCACCATGTTTGAATTGGTTCAAGGAAGGGAAGGCATAAGATCTCCCTGAAGCTAGGAATAGCCTGTAGTTTGGAATATGTGCAAAAAGCACAGATCCATTTCTTTTCTAAGAAATATGTAAGCCAGTGGTGAAGTGGAAAAGGTGGAGGAGAGATGTCTGAGGAAACTTGACAGCAATAATCTGAGGAAAATATAATTATTCACCGTTTTAAACCATTATTGTCCATGAGCCTTTGGTTGTCATGCATACATAGACCAGAATCTGGCCTGTGATGAACTACATTTTGAACTATGTTTGATCAACTAAGAAAAGTTAAAAGATTAATTCAGATATATTGAGATACCATAAGACTTTGTCTACTGATAAGTGTAAGGATAAGCGAAATTGCAATTGGCCCAAGTTTGCTCTTTGGCTACTGCAGCTACACCATGCTTACAAAATTGTACAAGCAATTTTTCTGCACAGAAATCTCGCAAGAAATATATATCAGCCTGGTTTCGTCAATAGTAGTTTCCACAACATATGAGAAGAAGTCTCTCTGACAGCAGGTCATCAGCTAATTTGATTTTACATCTGATCTCTGCTAAGCCCAGCTCAAGCCCTCAAATCTTATGCAGCCATGTGAAAGCAGCTCTTGCTGAAGCAGGAAAGCTACGCAGTGTGATCCAGTACGATGCCATACTCTGAATGAGCTGAACTAGCCTGGGATCTGGAGGCAGTAGAGACAGGTCAGCGTTGCACTCCTCACGGACCAATTAGTACTGCCCAAAAAGGACATGAATTAATATTCTTCCATGGTGCTGCACTGTTCAGCAAAAATATTCAGCTCTGCCCAGTGGAGTGATGATATTGCCAGGCTCTCCAAGTCTGCCCCACCAGACAGCGCTATACCGTAGGTCCTGCACGATGGAGGCAGGAGCCAGATCCACCCTCCTTAAAAAAGGGTTACTGGAACAAATAAACATGTACAAACAAGACAGGTAGTGCTTTCGTCAGTATCAAAATAGGAACAAATACATGTACTATAACTGAGAAATAAGCCCTTTCCTAGTCACCTTTGCTGGCAATTTAGATGCAAAAGTTATGTTTGAAAGATGCTTATGGGGCTAGAACACTGGTGGTAACTGGGATATATTTTGTGCAGAGGAGAAAAAGTAATATGAGGACAGAGATAATATGTTTATAAGGCTTCTATTTTTAGAAAACAATATTCTTCTCTCCTCCTTTCTTGACAGTATTATTTCAGTGTAGAAATACATTTAGTATGATCTGTTTATCTTTAAAATGCCCCATAGACAGTCTTACTGTTGTCAAGAAGACCTAGGGAACAAAACTCAGGCTTTAGTCACTTTTGTTTTAAAATTATAATAAAGGAACAGGAAAAATTCTGCATAACACTAATATTCAATTTTGTTACTGTTTGAAAAGTAGAACTGAAGGCAAATCTGCTAGAAATTCTCCAAATAACTTCAGTCATAACAGGAGGCAAGGAGTTTTAAAAAAAGAGGAATTTCTAAAATAATTTAAAATCTACATTTTCACAATCTAAAATGCAAAAAGAAAGACAAGTTTATTAATGTTTTTGACTTCTTTGTCACAGATGTTTCTTCTCAGCTGAATCAACAGACCTATCCAGAAGTGTGCATTTGGGCAGCTGCTCTTCACAACACTCATGGTTCCAGTGGAACTGTCAAAGGTGCCTGGCATACCTCGAGAATTAAGTGACTCTTTCATTCTTTGAGCATGACGATGCTGATTATCATCAGTGGAGACAACCTTAAACTGCTTCAGAAGCCTGCACCCTGTCTATTTACAGGGAAGAAAGAATCCATCTGTTTTCAGTCCTGATCAGTCTTTGGCCTCTTTTCTTGGAACACCAGCCAGTACCCAGGTTCTGACAATTCATACGTGCCGAAGAGTAAACTCAAGTTACAACCTGAGTGTTGGCCTGTGCATCCCATATCTATACATTTTGAGTGATGGTGATTTTTAATTTGAATTCTGTGGCTGTACAGAATCGTAGTCCAAATTAGTGCAAGGTTTCAGCTGCGAAGTGCCAAGACTTCTTGTTTCTTAAGCATGTGAGAGACCATTTTTCTCAAGAAACTCATACTTGTATCTGCCTTTGAACCAAAACTTGGTCACTGACTGTGCAACGCATTTTTGTCAGCATGACACAGCTTTGGTGATAATTTGGCAAAATATATTTGTGGAGTAGGGTGTAATATAGTAAACTGAGCCTCAAAAAATGCAGCAGTACCTCACATCGAGAAAATATCACATAATTATAGACATGTGATGTCATTCATTTAAGTCTAGCCAGTCCATTTAAGGAACACCATAGAGACATGGGTCATGTAGTCGCAGGGGACAGTTCAGCTCAAAAGTAATATCTCAGCTACTCCTTTTTTTTTAAATGTGGGTACTGCTAGTATTTTCTGCAGAGACTAGAATTGAGTGATACTTAAAAGAAATCACTGATTGAAAAGGTTTGGGTCTCTCTTTAGAGTTCTGAGATGTAATAAGATTCATGCCAGTCCTGCAAGTCGCATTTTTCTTTCTCTAGCTAGATGTGGGATTTATTCCAGTCAGAGGCCCAGGGAGTGATATGGCAATCCATCTTAGGATAATTATGTGAGCCCTGCCACATAAGATCTGATGCCCTCAGGACAGAGCATGCTTCCAACTGCTTTGTAAAATT
Source organism: Phaethon aethereus (assembly GCF_964289735.1). Classification (NCBI taxonomy): domain Eukaryota; kingdom Metazoa; phylum Chordata; class Aves; order Phaethontiformes; family Phaethontidae; genus Phaethon; species Phaethon aethereus. The sequence goes on from NC_138582.1 coordinate 71,496,213, forward strand.
ATCTTAAATACTTCATCAGGGCAGTTCACATACCAGTTCCATAAGTGCTTCTTTCTAAAGCTTCATGGGGATGTGGGTGGGGGAATTAGTCCACACCAAGCTCATTTTTGGCACATTGAAATACTTGTGTTCGTATGACGCATCTCATAGGATATATTACCTGATGAGATAGGAGTGTAAAGTATAGAGTTTTTGGAAATGTCATAAGTTTGCAACAGATTAACCATTTCCTACTGTTCACATGGGAACACATTTTCTTATTGAGTCTCACTGTATCCGGCATAGGCCTTCAATTTCCATCCCTTACCGCTGTTCATCTCTTCGTCCCATTTACAATTTTCCTCTTATATTAACTGAATGTCGTATTCTTATTTAAATACTTGAATTCATTCTCCATTTGTATTCATGTTTTGACCTCAGTCTGAGTTTGAATACTGCTGTACCATGGAGTGTGCCTTTTTCAAGGGATTTTGCTGTTCGGGCACCCACACACAGCATGTGCACTCATCATAAACACCAAAGGACTGCAGAGGCAGTGACTTGTATGAGCCCAATTTTGAGATTTTTTTCTAAATTACATTCCAGACAGTTGAGTAGGTATGAATGGAAAACTCATGGCTGCTTGGTGAATGAGTGAAACTTGCATATACTTTGTCTTTCAGGTTAGCACAATGTACCAAGTTTTCTCAGTGTTTTTCTTTTATTGGTACTAATAGCTGCATAATTTCTTCCTCTAAATATTTTACATGCTACACTTGCAGCTTTTTAAAAATACATTTTTATAGATGTTTTCTGCTAAAACTCATTACAATTCTGAATGAAAATGGATTATTAAGTATGCTTTTATGAGCATTTATAAAAATCATTCTGAAACATAGAATATTCTTCTGTTCCATGGTGTAGTGATTCATGGCAGGCATGCTGATGGCGAGCCCACCAATTCAAGGAGTGACATACCAGGTGGGTGGTGGTCACACCCTTCTATTTGCACTGACTCTGTTTCCTTCTCTGTGCTTATTATGATCAGAGTGCATATTCCTGTTGATTATTTTCCCATTCACAAGCCATCTTGACCATTATCTAGACCTTTGCAATTATACCATGTGTGACTGCATAGCAAATGTTTGTTAATTTGACCGTTAGGTGGGGTGTCCTTTGCTGGGGACCTAAAATTGGCTCACTATTTCATAGCTGTTTTCTTGCTGGTTTTGCACAGGTTTTATGAGAGCATGGCATAACTGATGGCTAGAATATGGAACTGGAGACAGAATCATAAGCATCAGAGCCACTGTACTTAAGTCATCTGCCCAAGAGGACACAGAACATAGCCTTTCACAAGAGCTTTGAAAAAGACCAGGCTGCAGCCCATTGATCAAGGCCGAACTTTATTTAACAGAACATTCATGAGACTTGGTCAAATGCTACCACAGTTACCTGAACAATTACTCTACTGATGGTCTCCATCTGATAACCTGCCTGTCACTGCACAGCTCAGGGCTGCAAATCCTTTACTCCTAGTTGTTGCAGGGTCCTCACTGAAGTTTGGTAGATCTTCTATTGGGCTTCTTTCATTATAGTCCTTATCATTCATCTGGTTGCATGCAGTCATCTCCTTCAACTGCATCCTCTCTCAACCACTAACCTTGTTTGCTAAGTTTGCAAACTTTGATTAAACATAAACAAGTGTTCAAAAAACGTGTGGATGTGGTGCTTCAAGACATGGTTTAGGGAACATGGTGGCGCTGGATTAATGGTTGGACTTGATGATCTTGAAGGTCCTTTCCAACCTTAGTGATTCTGTGATTCTGTGATATTCTGTGGCAGAATCACTGCAAAACCCAAGCTAGACCAAAGAAAATTTTATTATTCAGTAACTTATCTCCAGTCAGAAGCAACATCTTTGCCGGTTCCTTGTTTTACAGTTGTGCAACTGTTTTGCAACCCCTTCTAACAGAAGAGATCTGGCGGCCGAGACAGCCTTCCCTGCCAGTAAGACTGAGGTTTAGGCCTACAAGAAGGCTGGATATTCTGAGCTATTGTTTTATGCAAAATACATAACTGCTGAAAGCTGCTAGCTTACTTCATTGACTTGAAAGCAACAAAGCTTCATTGTATATTTCTCAGTCTTTCCCTGTGAGTTTTCCCCTCTGTCTTGACACCAAGACTTCTTCTAGTCCCTCCAGGATCTTCCTTAGTTCACAAGCCACGGACATCCATAACCCTGCACTCCCTTCCCTCTTCTTCTCGAGGGCCTTTGTTCAAAAGTGAAACATGATGAAAAAACAACACTATCAAAGAGTTCCTCTCTTAGCATTTTAAAACTTTGTTTCTTCTGACTTTTTTTTCAATTTTTTTTTTAGTAAGAATTTAAGGAAGAGAGAGGATGGGTTTGTTTTGAGTCTTCTGAAATGCTAATAGTTCTGAATTTTATGTTCTTTAATAAAATTATAGTGCAATTCCTTGGCTGGCTACAAAAGTGAGAAAAAGATCAGGATGTAAGATATAAACATACTCAAGTGCTATCAAGAATGTCACCATTATCCTGAAATAGGATTTTACAGTAAATAAGAAGACAAAAGAAAAAACCCCACTTATTTCCCCCTCTCTCTTTATAAAACTTATAAGTTTGATAAATATTAATATTATTTTTATTAAAGCTAGACTTTTCATACCAATCTTAAATATGTGCTTCATTCCTTTTTAGAATATAAAACTTTATGGTACCTGTTTATGCTTTTCCCTACCAAAATCTCTGGAAATGCTATGTCTATCAATGAATGTGTTACTGATAAAAGGCCTGATTTTGATGAGTAAATAACAATGAAAATGAGGTGTTTATCTTGAAAATAAAAAAGTTCTGTGAGAAATCATTTATATTAGTTGTAAATTCATGAGAACCATCACTTTATTATTTCTTCTGTTTTGAAATCAAGAAACCCATTATCTTTTGTTTTGTACCACCATTGGGTAAAGTTTGTAATTATGGCATAGAAGGAGAAAAATAAATCTCTGGGCTTCTTATGGTGAAGTAAACAAACATACTGTAGCAAAGACTGTTTAACAAACTTTCTTTTTAAACCAGAGTGTCATCTAAGTTGTCATCTTTGTAACACAAATCCACCCTAACATAGTTTCTTTTCTAGTCTATGTAGCCTAGGTAATAATACATATGATTAAAATTCCTGTTATTTTAATGAGAAAGACATACTTAGGTTACTGTATAAGTCATAATCCAGAAAGTTGCATGTTCGTATTCCCACAATGTGAGTTCATATTACACAATATACTGTCAAGAATGAAGACAAGATAATTATGGTTTTCAGGAAGCACAAACCCACCCTTTCTGTAGCACAAATGAGTAATTAAAAGACTTGTAACTGGTTGTTGTATCCACAGACTTTAGAATAATGACATCTACCAGCCATTTTGTGTACCTCCTTCAGAATCCAGATGCTCTTTGTTAAGAGTTCATCCAGTCACTTGAAACTACCTCAGAGAAATTCTCAGCTTTTGCCACTCTATAACTTTACACATTTTGTTTAAGCAAAAGATGTGTTTCATTTTCTCTTCTAATAAAGCCTTGCACATGTTAAAGCTGACATTATTGCAGCCTTCCAGTACTTAAAGGGGGCTTCTAAGAAAGATGAGGACAGAGTTTTTAGCAGGTCCTCTTGCGATAGGACAAGGGGTAATGGTTTTAAATTAAAAGAGGGCAGATTTCAACTAGATAGAAGGAAGAAATTTTTCACAAGGGTAGTGAAACCCTGGCACAGGTTGCCCAGAGAGGTGGTAGCTGGCCCATCCCTGGAAACCTTCCAGGTCAGGTTGGACGGGACTCTGAGCAACCTGGTCTAATTGAAGATGTCCCTGCTTATTACAGGGGGGTTGGCCCAGATGACTTTTAAAGGTCCCTTCCAACCCAAACTATTCTGTGATTCTATGATTTTATGATCCTCAGAAAGTGAGGTTGGAAGAACATATTTAAAAATGGTTTTCCTGAAAAGAAAGACTATTAAAATACTAAATGTAGGCAGCTCTAACAAAATACAGATCTGAAGTACGGTACTGCTACAGTAAAAATTAAAGCCACCAAATCCCAGGAAATTTTTAATATTTCTTTTTGAGTGGGTGGTGAGGAAAACTTAGTGTAAGGCCTGCCTCTCATGTATGCAGGACAAAAATCTGTCAAATTTTTATATCCAGGCCTTTTAATAACAAGAATCGCATGCAAAAAGAGCAAAAAATTCTTCACGTGTCCAACATCAAATAAAATTTCCTACTGAGACACCAAATCAAGAAGAGAGAAATGAGAAGTCCAGTAATATCAAATATCTTCCAGTGAATAAAATATTTTTATTAAAACAACAGCAAATATTTGAAGATCCTTTGGTACACTTGAAATACTCACTGTAATTTAATGTAATCTGATTCAAAACCAAAATATCCGATTAAAAAATTGTGTTTCAGAATTCCTTTTAAAATACCTAAAAATATGGTAGATACTAGTAAAGCTAGGAGAAGAGCAAAAGCATACATACCTGTATAAACCATTTATACCTGTAGAAATACACCATTTAAACCTATATAAAAGGATGGTTGTCTTACCTTTGCCTGTATCACCATTCTTTTGTGTATAACCATTTCCTGCAGAATATAGTTTATCAGCCTATATTACTAAGCAGTTTTAATACTTATCATAACAACAAAGCAAGCAAAGTGGGCAAAGAAAAAAGAAACAAAACAGAAACCCCCTAAACAAACCAGAATTTTTCTTGCTGCCACAAAGGTGTTTACTCCCCAAAATTCTCAGGTCAGACCAGGTAAACCAAAAACCTTGCGCATAGACAAAAACTTCCTTCCTTAGCTCAACGCTTAGCTGCTGGAAACCACACCTTCCTGGCCTAACATGTGGTCCCATGCAGAGATAAGTTTTGTCCTTAGTAGATGTCCCCTGGCTGGGTGTCTTTTGCAGTGTCTTGGTAGTGAGGAGCTGGCCTCTGCCTTGACAACAGCACCATGTTAATAAAGGAACTGGTGTTTACCATTGTATATTTTGAAGGAATTTATCGTGTTTCAAGATGAGGTTTCATTTACTGCATGAAAGCAGTGTATCTGCCTGGTGGCTGCTTAAGCAAAATGCCCTGCAAGCCTTAAAAGTGTCCAATGAACCACCAGGTCTCCAGGATCTGTTGTGGGCTTAGGATAAAGTTTATTTGACTTGTTGCAATTTCTTTTTTTTTTAAATAAAATAAAGAGATTAAGATTAAGACTAGGAAATTTTAAAATGCTGCAGTCCAACAGACTAGGTAGTCCATTCTTGCTTTAGAGCACAATCAAGACGATGCAGAGATTAGTAGTTCCCTAGAAAATGAAAGCTTCAGGGGAACCACGAGGTATCCAGATGGAATATTTGTATAAATTCAATACGCTTGACATTTACTGGGAGGAATTTATGTTTCCTAAAGGAACTGTCTCAACATATTTAGGGATCCAGAGTCTTACATAGGTGTTCAAATAGTAAGAGCTGTAAGAAGAAAGGATTCTTTCATTTACCAAATCACTTCAAGGTCAGAATGTAAACAGAAATTAACAGAACCCTCTGCAACTGAGGTCCATGCAAAGAGGAAGCAGCATATTGGTAGCACTAGATATTCCTAAAGGAAGAGGGGAATGCAAACCATGAATACATTGCTGAATTCATACTAAGATGCTTTTATATGTTATTAAGAGGAAAGTGAAGAACCTGTTGAAGTTCTTCAACAACATTTTGATCCTCTGAGCTTGCACACCAAAATCTTCTTATTGGCTGTAAGACAAAACTGCAAGACATGAAGAGATGAAGAAATGAGCATCTCACAGCCAGGACGTGGAAGTGTCCCTTCAGTCTTTCCCCTTGAGCTTGGGGCTGGGCCTGGGTTGCAAGGTGACCAAGACAGCATAGTTTCTTACTGACCACTTATGACTTGAACCCCTTACAGTTGGTGGTTGAGTCCAATTAGTATGTGATGTATCCTCAGTGTGGGAGCTGCATTTGAATTGCTCAGATGATGCAAGTTAACTACTGCTGGTATAGAGTAGGTGGGGTAACCCACAAAACACACTGTGCAGGCTAGCTCAAATTCTGCATCGGTGTTACTGCATTCCCTGCAGACAGTAACTTGTCTGGCACAGAAACAAGGTTACAGATATAGAGAGAAGGCTCTCTAAATACTTAAGCTCCAGTTTATGATATGAACAGCAGCACCACGTAATTCAGAATTGTCCCTGACTGTGCCAAAATGTCACTAGTTTCCTAGCATATGAGGCCACAGTGCTGGCATTAGAAATAACATGTTTTTCTTTTGGCCTGAGGGGGAATTGAAATGCCTCTCTAAATAGACCTCACTTCTTGCCATAAACGCTATAGGACACAAGGATTAAAGGTTTTGACTGAAGGCAGCATTCTTTGTAGAATTAAAAGAGAGGAAAGAAAAAAAAGGGAAAAGAACAGTGTTGGTATGTAAGAGCAGAGTTGTGTTCTGTGTTGCCCATTGCAGAATGCTTAGCAGTTATGCAGGTTCAGCTGCTCAGTAATTACCAATGAAAAAAAGCAATGCAAATTATATATATATATATTTTAAAATGTCTATATAATATGTGTATATAAATCCATAATAAGTTTATGCACACACATGCATATATGCGTGTGTAAATACTTCCACATGATGGCTAAAGTATAGTCTGTGTCTATATATATATAAACACATTTTAGCTACCATTCTGCACATTTTCTCTGTTCATGATAACCTTATTATATAGTTTGGATATAAGCATAGAAACCAAAGATTAATTGGAAAGTATTTTTCTTACATATCTTTATGGATTTCCTGACTTTATCCAAAGCCAGAGTGAAAAAAACTGAGAACAAAAACACTTTAAAAAAATCACGAGAATTTTTGTTATTATATGCAGGGTGGCACAAAATGCTGTTGTTCAGAGAATTAGTGATCCAAGATTGAAATAATTATCCAGTCTACATAGACCAATAAGCCAACTCACTTTTTTAAATATGTTGTGCTTTTACACTTGTAAGTACAAAATATTGAGCTACATAATGCCTTTCTGAAAAGCTTATCCAGACATAGTAGAAATTTACCTTCCATAATAATGATCTGTGAACCTCCTTAGAGAACCACTCTCCCCAGTTTCACACGTACAGTCTAGTGGTCTGCTTAGAGGTCTCCTTAGGTTGGTAGAGTACAAAAGGTTGACCATTTTCCTTCCCTGCTCTCAGCCTGTAGAAAGACTAATCATTTCATGAAGCAGCAATATTTCATAGCCCTGCTTCCCTGTTATTCTTACTTAAGAAGAAATCTGTGAACATTTTAAGTGATCCCTTAGTACAGAAAATAACACACACAAAATACTTAGTGTTGCTTTAGAAATATCTGCCAGGATGCCCTGCAGGCCCGGGGCTCCCTGTGGGCTGGGTGCCAGAAGTGATGGGGGCTCCTCCAGGTCCATCAGGGCAGGGCTCACCCCACCACCCCAGCCAGGAGCAGGGCAGCAGGGGGACACCAGGGCAGGCCCAGCACTGGCTGCTTCTCTGGGGACAAGGCTTCCATTACTGCCTGGAGTTGCAGAGTTTGAAACACCCAAGAAAACCTCGCAATTTGCTGGTATTCTTTTTTTCCAGCCAGGCTAAAGTCATATACATATTAACATAATTATAAAATTAATGATACTTTGTTGAACTTTGTCTGAGGGTTGAATAATAGTTTAAATTGATTCCAGTAATTTCTGATTTGATGTCATTATTTCGCATTAATGAAAGCAATATCAGACCTATTCCTTTTACTCTACTTTTAGTCATTTGTTGGACAACATGACAACAGGAGTTCTGCAAGCACAGACATAATGCCAGTATCTTATTTCAAGGCTTCTTTGCCTTTAAAGTAGAAAGATAAATTCTTCAGCTATAGTAAAATACTATCCATTGCCCCCCAAAACCCATGCCAACAATTCATAGGAATATAGTAAAAAGGAAAAAAAAATGCCATGGCACTTGGACACGAGTGTCAAGATAAACAGTCAAATATTCATGAAGCTGATACTCAGAGCAAGGGGCATGAAGAGAGTAATTTATGGGCCTTGACCCACTGATTTCTCTCTCCCTAAGGCAAGATATTTGGGGGAAAAAAAAAAGTAAAAAGAAGTGCTGAAATTAGACATCCAAATCTATTATTTACCTATGTGAATGGCATAATTTCTGAGGTTCTGGGTGTTCTCAGGAGCCACTGACTTCACTGTCAATATGGACAAGTCAGAACCTTTGAAAAAAGGCAGATCACATATTTAAGTACCAAAGAGTTATTGAAACATATAATTACAGCTATTCAAGATTAAAAATACTTCCTTTAAATGTTGTTCATCCAATTCTATATCTCCAAAATAAAGACGATTACACAAAGAGGCATTTGTGAGAGCTTGTTAAATTATGTAAATGTAAAACATTAGGCATACGAATGCTACTCATTATTGGGGGAAAAAATCTAGAAAAAGAGAGTGTTTTGGAATTTGGAATTTGGAAACTGTATAAAATAATCAATCTCCTATGCTTAATACTACTTAACCACAAACTTCATAAAAATAGAAATCCACAGTTGCTTTTTGAAAGCTAAGAAATATTTCCTGATGTGCACACACTATGAGTCTTGATAATCACATCCTGATCCATTGCATGCTGTTACATATAGTAACTGGATTATGCAAGTGGGAAAAAAAGACAAAGTAAAAAATCCCATCCCACCCAGTCTGGTTTTTTATTCTTTTTGAGTGTTACATTGTTTTTTCAATAAACTGCAATAAACAGCAGTGTGGCATCTAGCTGAAGCAAACTTTTATAACGTTGTTCTGCTTTATGTGTTTATGTTTACTGTTAAGAAAACTGAAGCAGCTTCTTTATAACTGTCTCTTTTGCTTGTGCATTCAATAAAAGGGCCCAGAACTGTAACAACTTCAGTTCACATGCACTTCCCCAACCCTTTTTCTGAAATCAAGTGTGGTATGATCAGGCGAGATAAACGTAAATGGAAAACCTGCTTAAATTACTGACTCCAAAATATAATCAATAACCTTATCAGTGCCACAGAAGGTCTCTTCTGCCTGTGGTCTTTCAGGTCTGCGCTCCAGTTAAAGAATAACTGAACAGCACAGTTTGCGTGGTATTGCCATTCTGTGCTGCCCATGGCTTGCACATGTGATGCTTCTAACAGGCACCACAGTACACTTACAGGCAATTATGTGGGATAACAATAACTAATTGATAGAAATAGCCAAGAATTCTTCAAAAACAATTGTAGTCCACTGTATTTATTTAGGAAGTACAATATAACACATATAGCAGTTTATTTTTTATCTCCTTCTTTATGCTTAAATCCAACTGCTAACTTCATGTTCACATTTAAAAATATATATAATTCTTTGGTAGCAAAACAATCCATAGTACAACAGATTTTGCATAAGCAGATATCCTTTCATAACGCACAGCTCAGTGCAGGTCCTCTCCCTCCCTCACGGCCCGGAGGGCACAGGGCAGCACCGTGCACAATGTGTGTGGACACTCTGATTTCACAGCTGTTCTGCCTAATGCTGCTGCCAGCACAGCTGGCTGAGGTGGGGATCGGGCTGCGGAGGACTGCTTTATGTTGTCTACACTGAACAGGTGAAGCAATCATTTTGCTGTTTTTTTTTTTTTTTTAATTTAGCTTTGCTTGATCTGGACAACTGACCAAAGAGGAGGAGAAAGAACATTCCTTTGGTGCTCTGGAGTTCCCACACCCTTGTGGCACCTGAAATGTACCCCTGAAATGGCAGTTCTTTGCGTGCCCTAAAGTAAGTTTGGCTTAAAGCTTTGGGTTCCTATGGCTGAATTGTCAGTTTTTCAGCACTTTTAATGATAGATGCAACTCCTTTCCTTCCCTTTCCCTTTCCTTCCCTTTCCCTTTCCCTTTCCTTCCCTCTCCCTTTCCCTTCCCTCTTCCCTTCCTCTTCCCTCTTCCCTTCCCCTTCCCTCTTCCCTTCCCTCTTCCCTCTTCCCTTCCCTCTTCCCTTCCCCTTCCCTTCCCTTCCCTTCCCTTCCCTTCCCTTCCCTTCCCTTCCCTTCCCTTCCCTTCCCTTCTCTTCCCTTCCCTCCCCTTCCCTCCCCTCCCCTTCCCCTCCCCTTTTCCTTTTCCCTTCCCCTTTCCCTTTCCCTTCCCTCCCCTCCCCTCCCCTTTCCTTTTCCTTTCCTTTTCCTTTCTTTCCCCCCCCCATTTAACAAACATAAATAATACAATAATTAGGGATGGAAAAAAATAGTACAGTCACTCTCAACAGAAGAGTTTCCAAGGTATCTCGATTCACAGCTGTGTTCCTATTGAACTTCCCTAGAAAAATTGGGACTATGTCCTGGAAAGCAACAATCCTGAACTGCAGCTAGGATTTACAGTGTGGAGGTCACTCAGTGTGGACACTGATGTATTGCTGGGATAAAAAGGGTTAATGCTGTTGTAGGCCGTATGAACAGGCAATGAGCAAGTAGCATAGGAAAATGTTTGCACCTGCCACTGCTTAAACTCCCTGTTAGAAACTTACACAGGGTACTGAAGTGGCCATTTTTAGAAGACTGTTGAAATTGGAGAAGGCTCCGAAGAGAGTTGCAAAAATAATTTCATTGCTAATGAAAGAGAAGGTTGAAAGGTGACTTGATTACAATGTATCATTCATGAAGAGAAACAAGGAGTGGGTACAAATGAGCTCTTTAATCTAGTGGTGAAAGGCACAACAAAAATCAATGGTTTGACACGGAAGCCAGACAAACCCTTTATCGTCGCAGGTCTTTGGGTCACTTCGGAATGTCCTTTTATGAAGCAACATGAACTGTTGGGCTTGGTAGGGATTAGAGGGTACACTCAAATGGCTGTTACAGGACTAAGCTGATCACTTCCCTCTCCTGAGAACTTAAGTGTGGCAGGCAAAGCCCCCTCTTACTATTTGGTGTGTAGTCTCCCTGACTCTCAGATACGAGGCAAGCAAGTGGGTTATTGATAAGAGGTTTTGTGGGTAGATAGTTCATAAAATCAAACCACCTGCCAGCACAAGGAGATGTGTGTGTGTGTGTGACTATCCTTGTCAGAACCTCTGCTTGTTAAACAAAAGGGTGTTGAGAGGCAATAGCTTCATGCAGGCACCATGATTACTATATTCTTGCAGTAGCATAACTGCCTTTTATCACTCTGCTTCAATAAATATGTGACAAATATAAACCTTTACCAGATTTTTGTAAAATAGATATTTCTGTCTCTCGAGAGAAAAGTACATTTTTACTACTTCAGATTTCTCCTTTCGTTCTTCCTTTTTCTTCCCCTGATCTCCTGCCCTCGTATGCAGGTACAGTGACCCTCCAGCTGCCACTGCCAATAAAATAATTTCAAGAAACTAAGTGAAGTTAGTGTGTTTTCCGTGGGATGATATGGTGCTCATATGACCCTCAGTTTCTAAGCAGCTTCCTTCAGATTAACCACAAATGGGATACTTCTCCAAGTAACACAGAGAGACTGAGATGTCTGAAAGTGTTGGTTTCTCTAACCTCTTCTCTGAAAAATTCTTGATTCTTGATCTGTTTGAAAGTCATGGCTTCTGGATGTTATGTCTCCTTTTGGCCATGGACTCCTCTCAGCTCTCTGTTTGTTGAAATAATTTCCTCCTTACAGGTGGAAAAACATGGACAACATGGTGGTTGTAAAGATTTGATTTAGAATGTCTGTGCAGCTCTAGGAATCGCGCTGGCCAAATAACACAAAGGACTAAAGTGACTGATTGGTGGGGAAAAAATGTTTGGGGGAATCTGGTGCTAGTGAAGGCAGCAGGTTGCAGGATGCTCAGAGTACAGACTTGATTTTGAGAGCAGAATCACTGAATTGAGACATTAACTTGGAAGGGACCTCTGGAGGTCATCTGGTCCAACCCCTGCTCCAAGGCAGAGACAATTTAGATCAGGTTTCTCAGATGATCATAGGAAAGGTCTAAGCGTATGTGTAACCTCCTTTTTAGAGGAGAATTAGAGCTCAAGACTTTCCTTTCTGACTGTTTCATTACTGCTCTGTATCTCTTGTTTCTTTATATGCCTACCATGGACCATATAGTTCTCCAATAGTTGACTGAAAAGTTCAGACTTGTCTTCAAGCTGTTACAGCTCAGATGTTTGCTGGATAGTTGCTTGGAGCTACAATCTGTACTAGTGACATCCTGATCTATAACAAGCCGTTGAATCCAGGCTGGAAATTCCCAGTAAGTTGTCTCCTGCTATGTCTTAGATTCAAATACGCAAATGAGACTAGATGATATTGCTAGATCTCAGAACACAGACTGCTTTCATACAGGTGAGAGTGGTTTTTGCTCATTCCCAGGCACAAGGTAACTGGCAGCAGGTGAAAAGGCTTTTAAGAGTGCAGGAACATGAGAATGGCAGTACCACAGGTCCAGATAGTGCAGTATTCTTTCTGCAAATGATGGGGTTGGGGAAGGAACTGAACATTTCTAGAGAGATCGTTTTCTTGGTATCCTCTCTCTGACACCATAATCAGATGGACAGAGACTTTCTGGATCAGAGGTTTCATCCAAACTCCCAGTCCGATTGCCACAGTGAACCTATCATCTATGAATTTGTGTCTTTGAACACGTTTTCACTTCAAGTTGATTTGAGATGAGGTGTTTTGCAGTTTAACTATGGCGAGCGTGCAAAATCAGTTCTTGTATTTGTCATTTACTGTGAGATAATTTTATCAGATTCTCTGTGGTTTCTACATTGAGAAACAGTCCTTCTTATCTATTTTTCAGTCTCTTATAGATGTAGATATATCTTTCCAAACTGAAGAATCATAACACATTCAATCTGTCAGGCTTTAGAAGCCACTTCATATCGTGATCGTTCCTGCCTCCCTGCTTTTTTACCTTTCCTAGCAGACCCTTATTCTGCTAGTTCTTGTATTCGGATGTGGCCCATAATGGTGAAATTTTGCCTAGCAATGATGGAGAAGCTTTTGCCAGAGAAATCTTTGGCATAACAACGTCTAGTTTTACTCATGGGACTGATCTAGGTCCCCTGTATATTTTCCCATTTTACTGTGGAAGAATCATAAACACGTGTAAAGCAGTCAGATGTGGAGAGGTAGGAACACCTTCCCTATGCTGTATAAATGTTCTGGGTTTTCAGCTGCTAGCCTGGGTTGACCTTACTTGTCAGTAAGATCAGCACTTCCCTTCATGTCACTAAATGTTTCAGTGTCATTAACTTCAAGACTAGGCAGGATGTCCATGAGCCGTGCTGCTCGCAAGTCTGTCTTAGTAGGGGGAGAGGATTGCCTTGAAGCATGATGCCTGACTGCTGGCAAGGATGGAGCATGACATGCATGAAGCAAGGAGTATTTACTGTAGGGTTGATACGCAGGGTAAGAATGGAGCTGTGAAAGATTTATGAGACTGGAGAAGAGATCGATCAGAAAAAAACGGAGACAAATAATAGTACTGGTGAACTAGCTCAAGCTGCGATTGAATGGTCTGCCTGAATGCCAGAAGGGAGCAAGTATGATGGGTCTCCTTAGGAAAAGTTCCCAACTGACTAGGGAAAAATCCTGCTGGCTGTCAGGAAGACTGTCTAGACTCCAGCTGGGGAAGTAGCTTGGGTCCCCGCTACACCTCTGAGTCCTTTTACTGAGTGAAAGTTCTACTGGAAGAGTAATAACCTGTTTCCAACTAATCCTTTCTCATTCCTTGATTTCCATGTGCTGGCTCAGCCTGTAGGATCTTCCTACTCCACTCTTTTGAATTCTGAAGCTAGTAATAAAACGTTGCTGACAAGGATCATGCCAGCTATTCCCCTCTCAAGCAGCTCATTGTTACGGGATCCTGGGAATGCCAAAAAACATTAATAGGTTCAAAAAAGACAAGTTCAGTGAAAAAAATAACCAACAGAAGAGTGAGAGAGAAAAGTACTATTTCTTAAGTTTTATTTCTTACACTTTTTTTACTCCTAAGAGTGTGTTACTGCCTGAAATCAGACTCTGAATGGCTTGAGGAGAAACGTTTGCTGTAAACCATTACAGATTTTATTATATGAATTCTATTTATTATAAAGAGCAGAGAACAGTGAGTAAGATTTTAAAATACAAAGATGACCTTAGGAGAAAAAAGGGAGAGCTCATTTTAAATACCTGGAATTTAGGAACAAAAAAACCAACTTTAACTTTGTGACAATGGTGCTTTACAATCTTAGGGCAATGCTATAGCTGAAAATCTTAGGTAAATAGCTGAAAAAGTGTTGAATATTCCTTATTACTAGCAGAGCAGTAATACCAGTACTGAAAAAAAAAAAGGTTAATCTAATTTTAACACTTATCATTTCTATTAGAAGTAGAAAAAAAAATAATTTTTTCAGAAATAGAAATATTTCTATTTCCGAAAAAATATTTCAGAAAGAACTTCTTTAAATTTCTGGAATTTTCCAGGCTGATGCTTTTGCTTAGAATGATCTATAGAAATTAAACTGTTAAAACAGAATACCTGTTCTGAGAAGTAAATTATATTAAAATTATGTGAAGGAAGGGGAAAAATGGGAGAAAATTATTTGTAATCATCTGAATGAAAATGGAATTTTATAAGGAAAAAATAGTATGTAAGCATGTAACTATACATTGTGTCACAATGTATAAAAATAATAAGTGTTTGGGGTTTTTTTCTTTTTCCTTGGAAACCTCTTTAGGTACTTTCTTTCATGTCTAACATTCTTTGACTAGTGTGTCTACCTTTTTTTATTTGCTTGTTCCAATGCATATGTTCAACATCCTCTAGGAGACACCAATCAAATACCTAACCCGTATTTTGTATGGTAGTTAGTTAATTAACTTGACAGCAAATTCTAAAACACCAAAGAAACAGTCTGAAACTCAGACATTTTAGGCTATTCTAAAACTAAATTACAAGATTTCATTTCCACAGGAAATTTGTTTGTAACTACTGTATACTGTGTGCTAGCTTTCTCGGGCATTGTTGAGAATTATTAATTTCACATCACTTATTCCAGCCTTGATTTTTACAGATATTTTGCCAGTTAACTGCTGCCTCATAATCCTCCTTTTGCAGACAGGAATAAAGTAATTGCAGTCTAAGTTTCCTTCAGTGGGCATCTGACATGAAACTCCCAATACATGTTGTGTGCTAACAGGAAAATTGCCCCCTTAGTGCTGTGAATGATCTTAACTTTTACTTTAATATTGCTTCTTTATTTATCGTAATATTTGCACACATTTTTAAAGTAAGCCTGAACATTTGATTCCATCTTTTCTTTTCTGAAGAGCATCAGAGCGCTTAGAAAAATAATTGTATATTGTAAGGAAAAGGATCAGTAAGAGCTCACAAGGCCTCCATTATCAGGAGACACTTGCAAAGGCCGTTTGTTTGAGATGGAAACTTGGATGCGTTTTGCCACCTGAGAATTGTGGGTTACTGTGCATGTACTTGGAGTGTTTTTATTACTTTTATAAAAATATCTGGTTTTAAGACATTCAATGGGAATGATGAGAAAAAAGCATTTTTGCGTAAAAGAATTTTTTATTGAGCATGAAAAACACTGAAAATAAAAGTAACTTGGTATGGTTAACCACTGGCTTCCCAGTGCGTCTGGTAAGACTAGTCACAAAGGCACGTATCGCCCACCTGAACCACGACACACAGGGAATTCAGATGAGGTTTCCCAGCTCCAGTGCTACCCCTAGCTACCATTTTCCCAGTAAAATTCCTCTGGTAAACTAAATCAGGCTAAGGCGTGGGCTTGAGCACTGGCATGCCATCATCTGCAATGTTTAACTTTGAGCATGCCCTGGCACGAGTTTGACCAGGCCAGCTGATGCTCTCCCAAATAGCGCCCAAGGCACAATTTCGGGGGCAGCACACGCCAAGGGGAGTTGTGGTAAGCATCTGGGATGCAGCCACCCCGTCGGAGGGAGGGAGGGAGGGGGGTGGCGTGTACAGCCCCGTGGACGAGAGCTGCACCGTGCCGCCTGGCCCTGGGGCCCGAGGAGGCGGCCGCAGGCTCCGCACCCGAGCTCCCTCCTGCTGGTCAGTGCCGGCGTCTGCTCCTTCGAAGCGTCACCCACTGCTTTCTTGCGAAGGGCTGCCTGAGACGGCAGCTATCGTTTGTATGACAGCTCGTGGTTTTGCCCGTTGGTACTCACATGGAATGTGGGAGGTTTGGGTTCGGGTTATTGAACGCAAATGGGCTGCCTCATCCACCCAGCCTGGGGGCATCCAAACCCAATAACTCTTTAATAGAAAAATACAGAAGCTGTTCTTGAAGCGAGGAGTGGAATCCAGGCCTGCCCACTCCCAGATGAGTGCCGTAGGCACTAGGCCACAGAGTCGTGTTCCCTCTTGCACTCCCTCTTACATCTTCTGTGGATATATTGCATTCTTTCCTCTGCAGACATAGGGTTTCAACAGCAGCAGCCCCCTCCTTTCCCAGCTGTGTGGCTTGTGGTTAATGCAGTCTCCTGGGAGAGGGCAGCCGTGGCTCTTAATCTTTTCAGATGGAGGATATTGACTGAGTCTCAAATGCTCCAGCCTCTAGGGAATTCATAAAAAGGGAGGTGATGATGCAGCCATTACCATTCTTTCAGAAGAGGCCATGTGCCATCACACCTTGCGTGGGACCCAGCAAAGTCACTGCATGCTTGCCTGATGGCACAGAGCAGCTCCTGCTCTCTGGGTCCATGTCAGGCCATGGCTGCACACACATGCCTTCTTCTCAGATGGGGCAATTTCTGGGCACCGCACCCAGGGAACTTTCCAGTCAGACAGAGACAGCCAGGTAACTCCACCGACGGGTGGAAGGTGGATGTGAATTTCTGAGGTTGAGGTTTGGATCCGTGCCGCACCTGCCCAGGTTCTGCCAGGAGACTTATGACCTTACAAGGGGGATATAGCCCTTCCTCTTGAGGAGGTGGAGAAACAACTTCACCTCCTGGCAAGTTGTTCCTGTTGCAGTTACATACATTTTTATAAACTTGCCTCTTTCCTCTTTCGATTTTTTTTTTGTTTGTTGTCTTTAGGTGAGGTTCTTGAGAAGGCTTTCTCTGTTTGATGGAAGAATCTTCAAATATCAGATATCTTCTCCTTGTACAGATGCTTGCAGACAAGGATTAATCCTGTTCTGAAGTCTGCTCTGTTTAAACAGATTCTGATCTTTAAGTATCTCACTGTAAGACATATTTCAAGGCTCGTGAATCCATCCCACAGTGATTTCAACACAGTCAGCTGAGATGCAGTGGTTTACATTGTGATTTCTTCTGAGATGACCAGATTTATTTTATACAGTCAGGAGGTGAGCATATCATAGTAAAAATGTCAGCCAAACTTAGTTTTTATATTTATTCTGTGAAACAAAGCCTTTGGCATTTCAGTTAAAAATTAACAGAATTCTGCTATCTGATGGATTTTCAAGGCTGTACATGAAAATAGTAAGTAAAGATTTAGCAATTGGAAGGGGGTTCCTGTAGAGCAAATGTTTTTCTCACAGAAAACATAATTTAATTGGTCACAGTTAGCTATGTGCACTGGCATCGAATAGGAACTGAAAGTGAATTGACCTCTTGCCCAAGCAATTTTCCCTCTTGAGAATGACTTTGAGACAATGTTGATGAGGTGCAGAAAGATTACACTTATGTTATCCGTGACAACGAGGTCTTTCAGTGCAGCCTGTCACAATACATTTGCAGTAGCAACCTATACATTCTAAATAAAAACTAAAATTTTGAAACTTCCTTGTGTGTGCTGAAATGTGTAATTTAATACCTAACATGAACATTTTTAAATGCACACTATGTATATATAATATCTTCTGAATGTATATTTAAATAGGTTTTCCCACTTGAAAGTCAGTATAATGACTTTCAGTTAATACATCTGAAAATTATAAATACTTCATATTAGTTTGCTTTTATTTAAGAACCATGCATGCAGAGACAAATATATTTCTGTCCTGAATTTCTCTATGCTTTTCATGGTGACAGCACCCATAACCTCATAATTACGATTTTGAGCATGTTTATTGGAAGACCCAACTGCATTCCTGTAAGACACAGGAATATGACTCTGCTTTCTACTTTGGAAAATCTCACCCTGAACATAGAATCTAGGGTCACAAATACAACATGCTGGAACACTTGTTTCCCATTAGCATGGATTTCTATGGAAAGTACTGTGAAGAAGATATCCTGGTCTTCAGTAGCAATGATTCAGGACGCGACTACACTGTATTTTAAGGCATAATGCTTTGACTTTGCAACAAAATAAAGTACAAAATGTGTACTCCTGCTATGCAGTATTCTTGTGCCCTGTTAGTTCCTTCCCTCTCACATGATTTGTAATCTGTGAAAACGATGTGATGGACCACATAAAATCGTTCACTAAGGGAAAGAATGGCATGAATTGCTGAAAAGATTGTGTGCCCACAAAAACATTGAACCCAGAAAAATACTTGGCAAAAAGCACCCAAATAATATCCAGAGCATTTTTCCTGGGTGAAATTTATTTCTGAGTTACACTAAAACTTATTTTTGTAATATCAGTGTGTTTCATGTCCTTTATATTAGGTCAGAGTTCTGTGATTCTTCCTGCCTGACATTTGTCTACCAGATCAAGTATACAGTCGTCAAGTAGATAGATTCAAAATAAAATACAGCTCTTAAACTATATTTTAATTCAGCTCCTGTGGAGTTGAACTAAAATAGTCTGTTTGTGTATTATTTAAAGGAAAATTGAAAAAAGTGTTGGCATATTTGAATATTTCCTGTGTGTCCCATCAAAAGGTGTTTTATCGCTAATTGCAAAACTTTTACCTCCAAAAAAACCCAGTAGTAACAAGAGTGGTGTCATAACAAAATTCCTGTGTACTTGTAGATATTTGGGATGTCATCAACATTCATGGTCAGGCATCTTAGTGAATTTAGCCAATTCACTTTTATTTGTTATGTGTTTAACATATATTGAGTTTACTGTTTTTTATGAAAATTAGTAAAGAAAATTTCAAGACCCTGTTTTTGAGAAATGGTTTCATCACATTAAGGTTGATAACACTATCGGATTTTTTTTCTCTGTTGGTTTGCTCTGGCTAACTATTCTGTACCCTGCAGTCGAGAGAACTACTGGAGTAACAATATAATTTGCTTACAATGTCAGACATAGGATAAAATTCCTTGCTAAAGCAATCTGGTTTTCAGTTCTTACTGTACACCTTTGAGAATCCTGCCATGGAAATAACTGAAATGCATGATATAGTTGCCATACTGCATCTTCCCCAGGAAATTCAGCTTTATTAAATGTATCACACTCAGGATGAGGTTTTAAAGAGGCCTCAATTGAACCTTGAATCTTCATCTGTACTCACAGATAAGTTGCAAAACTCATTTGTGAACACAATCTATGTAAGCAGCACATGCAGACCTGGCAGATACATGCTGGACTTCTTAGTTGAATGCATAAACCTGTTTGTCTTGACAGGTCTAAATTCACACATACACTCACTAAAGAGAACCATTTAAAAGCTTATTTTAAGAGCATATACCTAAAAGTGATAGCATATTTGTTTTATGACTACCATGGTGCTAAAACAGGATTATTTTTCTAAAGTTGACATTAATTAATGTATACCAATAGTAGAAACATTTATTCCAACTGTAAAAATTGACTTTATTATTGGTCAAGGGCTGCCAATCACATTAACTTATTATGCACTTGAAGCTCATTAGCAGTAGAATACTGTAGTTTTATACTTCAAATGACTGATGACTAGAGCTGTGTGAAATTGCTGCTGAATTTGTCAATTACTGCGTGAAATGTTCACTGTAAAGATAGATTTTCACTCAGAAAACTTTAACATAGTCTATGGCAGTCCAAGCTTACCTCTTGTGATTATGGTATGTCCCTGTTTTGCCCTTTTTCTTTCTGCTTCTCCTCCTCCTCTGAAGTCCTGATGGGACTTCTTTGTGTGGCGAGATGAAGGAACAAATTGATTTGCTGGGGACATTGTTGGACAGCAAA
The DNA here is from genome assembly GCF_964289735.1 of Phaethon aethereus. Classification (NCBI taxonomy): domain Eukaryota; kingdom Metazoa; phylum Chordata; class Aves; order Phaethontiformes; family Phaethontidae; genus Phaethon; species Phaethon aethereus. Next base: position 71,516,325 of record NC_138582.1, read on the forward strand.
AATCAACTGCTTTTATACTTGGAGTGCTTGGAGGGCTGACTGGACCAGTGGATCAATCCTAGTGCACATTTTACTGATAAATGACCTCATGTAGTAGAAGTCAAAACTGTGAATGCCACTAAGACAGAAGGAGCATCTGCAGAAAAGCCTCTACCTTTGTTCTGCAACAGCCTTCTGGTCCTTCCTGGTCAGGATGAGTGGAACAGGATCTGAACTTGTTACTGAGCTAATGATTAATATAAATCCAGTGTTTGCTATATTGCTCACTTCACAATTAATTAAATTCCCTTGGAGACAAATTAGAGAAACATTGTACATCTTGGCCACAGACGGTTTTGCGTGGCCAAAACAGTAACTGTCCCTGTAATTCGTCTATGATATAATGAAATTAAGTGATTTAAATAAATTAACAATGGACCAGATTCAGCTTTCAGTAATTACTAATCACTGCAGGCTGATATAGCAGAAAATAATCTATGTGGCTGCTAGCCCAAGAAAGCTCGATGGGACTCTTGCTTTTGTCTAGCAGGCAAGAGCTCTCACAGCTGAGGAAGCTATATTCCCTCTCGTGGATATAACACTCTGGGAATAGGGGACATCAACAGTTATCTTCTGAGGAAATGAAATTCACAGGTGATAACACATAAGGGATGAAGAGGCATATTCCTGGCAAATTTTCTCAATAGATTCCCATCCTTTTACTTATAGCCAGTTACTTCTTTCCTTACATCAAGGTTTATGACTTGGGAAACAATTTTAGAAGTCATTGCTCAAAGACATCTGTTTCCAGACAGTGGCTAAAAGAAGAACGGGCTTACTCCTTAAAAATAATCTTCTAACCTGCAGAAGAGATGGAAGCTGAGTGTACCAGAAATGATTCAATAAGTTGAACCCTCCTCCTCTACACACCCATCTGGTAGGCAAACCACTCTACTGTTCAGCTACAATGCTAGCATCCTATACTATAAAATACAATAAACTATAGTATAAAATACTCTACTATAAAATACTGTATTTTGCTCTCAAATATTTTAGGGTGAGAACTAGAAATTTTCAGGCAGTGATTTTGTACTCTTATTCTGACTGTGAATCTTTTTGCCACAATACTGATCCTAAGGAAGCTGCAGTATTAACAGTTTCAAAAAGGATGACACATTTATTCCAGATAAGCACCCTGGTAGGGTTGTAAACACATTGTGCATATACAGGTCTAACTCAGACAATCCTCTGGTTTCCAGAGGGTGAGTGGTAGCTTAGATGAAAGGTTATCTTAGATTTGCTTTGTTTCTTTTCCTGAGCATGCCCAACTGATTGTCAGAAGGACATGCTGCTGGGGTGGCCACTCTATCAGACCCAACATGGCAGTTCTGACACCAGTCTCATTGTTACGGTCTTGTTAATAGCTACGAAGATGAAATACTTTACTACTGTAACAATTATAGTGATGTCGGCTTTAGTATGAGATAGTTATTACTTATTCTGTAGGATCATCCTAACATGAATTTCTGTTTAGACTAGCTGTCTAAGAATATTCCTTCTTATTAAAAACCCGAAAAATGAAATAAAGTTTTGGCTAGAATACTTTCCAAGTAGGTCTCAAATCAGCATCATGTTTAATGTAGTGCTAAGTGTTTCTGCTAGCCAAGGAAAAATATATTGAAATGGAGAAATGGAAATTGTCATTATCTGCTAAATTATACTGATATTTCCTCCATTTTAGTTGAGGTTATTTTAAGGAATACGTTTTAGTATCAAAAATTCACCAGTGATTTCTCTGAGTTTCATATTTCATTATGCAGTTCATTTGTAACACAGGTTTGTGGAAAGGGACAGGAAGATTCAGAAAGCTTCGCAGCATGCCTTGGCTGCGCTTTAGTTGGATACTGACGCCACGCCAATTTTTAAGTGACACACATGATGAAACCAAGCAAAATGTTGGCATGCACAACTCCACTTACTTCAGCTATAGCAACGCTACTCTGCAATGGAAAGAGAAATTGTAGTGTTTCACAAGACTCCTTGTTAAACTCTGGGGTACAGCTACATTTTATATATATTACAACCGTGTAAACCGGTGATACGCCCAGAGACTTAGCTGGTTGAAAATGTAAGCACTCAGGCTAATTTATTTTGGGATTATGGGCTTGACTTAAACACACGTGTACAAACACATGCACTTATGTTTTCGGTGAATCGCAATGATATCCACTTCACCCACGGTAAACCAAACTGCTCAGGGTTTTAAGGCGAGAAACAGAAGGAACGGAGCAAGTGGAAGCCAGCCCCAGCCCCAGGCGGGGCGAGGGTGTGGGGGTGCTGGGTGCTGCTGCCCTGTTGCTCTCTTTTGCTGTGCCCCCGGTGGTGCCACGCCAGCTGAGCCGCCTCTGCGCGAGCTGCGCCCGTTCCCGGGCAGGGCGATTCGGTGCGCGGGAGGGTTCTCCATTCGGAAGGCAAGGGATGCAAGGGAGTACATGCTAGTCAGCTGCTTGTGCGCGCTCCTGGGACTGCTTTTTAGCAGCAGTGTAGAAATAGCTAATGTAGGCAATTATAACAGGAGTGAATCTTCACCTTTCTGGAACAAAATAAAAAGACTCAGACCAAATCTCAGATCTGAAGGTTGACCTCTTGTTTCAGACTCTAGTAGGATGCCTTCCTACCTGCAACGGACAATCACAACTAGCCAGAGAGAAAAGGTCTGACTGTGATGTTTAATGCTCTACAGGGTCTGGTAGCTTTTAAAACAGGAAGAAAGAGAAAAAAAAGAAATAATTTCTCCTTTGAAATAAAAACCTCTAGACCAGACCAGATAAACCTGAACTAACTTTTTGTACTGAAGTATTCTGATGAGGTCACAGTAAGAAAATTATTTAAAAAACCCACGAAAAAACAACCCAACCCCCCAACATATATATATACATACACACATAATTACCAATGTTTAATCTTTATTGTGATTTTTGGTGTAGTTCTGTTTGGTTTGCTCTAAATTCTTTAAAGCAGTAAATCAAGTGTATTTCACCTCACTGAGAGGGTTATTAACAAAAGAAAGAGTAAGGAGTCTTTCTCCTTGAAAAAATGTAAATTGAGCTAAACCACAGACATTGTGGCTGCACAAGAACTAAAAGAACCTACAAACAAGTACAAATGGCAGCTTTTTGAATATGAAACGTAATAAGTAATAATCAGAATCTTATAGCATGATAGCCAAAGGCAGTGACATTTGAACAGCATGTCTTCTCTAAGCTTAGATAACTTGGTAGCGCCTATCTGCAAGTGCTTAGCCATGTTAACACAAACCCTCATTAGACAGGATTAGTCAAGAAACAGTGACAAACAGGGTGGACACTAACCCTCTGAGGAACCAATTCAGGCACTACACACTAATTATCGTTTTAAATTACCTTAAGATTCAGGGAATGAATATCAGTGTATGTGCATATGACTACATGGGGAATTGTGTTTTACATACTACAACCTGTTTGTATTTTGCAACAGTTTTAAAATTATTTCTTCTCCATTATCAGTTGTCAAGACTGAAAAGTGTTTATTATTCAGGATCCCTGGGCAATGATCAAGTCAATGATGATATTTAGATGTTTTTCTTTGTTCAGGAGAAAACACCCAGGAACTAATCAAGTAGCAGTATCTCCCATAAGCGGCTATGAGCAATCCATTTTGGAAATGCAGTTTAGGAACAGTAATAGGTCCAGGTTCAAATAATGTGAAATTCAGTAGCTTTCACTGTAGGCTCCGGTACCAGAAATCCTGAATAAGGATGACCTAAAGAAAAGACAGAAGCAAATATTGACTCAGGGAATTGTGTTTTGACTTTTGCTTTTTGACTCCTTACTTGATCTTCAGGTCCTCTGCTATAGGTTAATTTGCCTCTAATATTCTTCTGCAAAGTAAAGTAGGTTCCTAAATTCCTCCTCCTACATTTCCCAAACTATATTGCTGTCATGAAGGTAATGTAAGTCACAATCATATTCTGGGTCTGTGGTGTTGATTAGTTGATATTTCTATTGAAAACAAATAAAGAGAAAGACTTAGTTAAACTGATATTAAATGTCTCTTACACAAAATGTCTTAAAAGAATGTGACTAAAATATAAATCTATCTATATAAACACATTTTTAAAAAGGATACATAATAAAAATAGTAGACCTTGCTCTGTTACCTGACTGGCATGGTTTAACCCCACCCAGCAACTAAGCCCCGCGCAGCCGCTCGCTCACTCCCCCACGGTGAGACGGGGGAGAGAATCGAAGAATAAAAGTGAGAAAACTTACAAGTTAAGATAAAGACAGTTTAATAGGCAAAGCAAAAGCCGCGCACACAAGCAAAGCAAAACAAGGGATTCATTCACCACTCCCCATGGGCAGGCAGGGGTTCAGCCATCTCCAGGGAAGCAGGGCTGCATCACGTGTAATGGTTTATTGGGAAGACAGACGCCATCACTCCAAACGTCCCCACTCCCCCTCCTTCTTTGTCTCAAATTTATATACTGGGCATGACGTCATATAGTATGGAATATCTCTTTGGCCAGCATGGTTCAGCTGTCCCAGCTGTGTCCCCTCCTGTGCACCCCCAGCCTCCTCGCTGGCTGGCCAGCATGAAAAGCCAGACAGTCCTTCACTGCTTAGCAACAATCCAAACTGTCAGCACTTTATCAACATTTTCTCATCCCAAACCCAAAACACAGCCTCACACTAGCTTCTATAAAGAAAACTAATTCTGTCCCAGCTGAAACCAGGACACCGACAGAGCTTAATTTTTACATTTATTGGCTTTTTATGTTTCCCTTTTGCTATTAGAATTTTTCTTAGAAATAATCTCATTGCATCAGGTTATTTTGAGTGAATGTCCTATCAACACTACACAAAACATAGATTTCAAATGTGAACTTTGGCAGAAAAAATAAATAGGGTTTTTTACTTTTAAACTTTTTATTTTGGAACACTTTTTTTTCAGATGTGGACAAGATATTTTACTGGGATCTTTTCTGACCTCTTTGAAATGTACAAAATAGTGAACCAGAAAAGCTTTTACATCTAAAACTAAAGGTAAGGAATTAGTGGTAATATTACCAAAAAATGACATCACTTTTTTATTGTATACCAATGGAAACACCTCAAAGTGCTTGTAGGTACATAAAGGAAAATTCCATCTCAATTTCCTCTTACTGATTTTCATGATTCAAATTTTCAAAGAAAGATTATTTTGGTTAATAAATACAAGTGACAATATTTTTGCATGCTATTTTGACTAATTTTATAAATATAGTTTCAGTGTGGATCTGCATTTTCTGACAGATGAGGAATTACTCAGAATTGCAGAGAAAAAAGTTTGTGCATTCATTCCTGACTATGCGAACACAGAATGAAATCCTGATCTGCTCAGTTTTGACAGCAACATAATTTCAGATCTATGTTTCCACAGAATCACAGAATCGCTAAGGTTGGAAAGGACCTTCAAGATCATCAAGTCCAACCTTTAACCTAACGCCACCATGTCCCCTAAACCATGTCCTGAAGCACCACATCCGCATGTTTTCTGAACGCTTCCAGAGACTCCACCACCTCCCTGGGCAGCCTGTTCCAATGCTTGACCACCCTCTCGGTGAAGAAATTTTTCTTAATATCCAATCTAAACCTCCCCTGGTGCAACTTGAGGCCATTTCCTCTCATCCTATCACTAGTTACTTGGGAGAACAGATGAACACCCTCGTTGCCACAACCCCCTTTCAGGTAGTTGTAGAGAGCGATAAGGTCTCCCCTCAGCCTCCTCTTCTCCAGACTAAACAACCCCAGTTCCCTCAGCCGCTCCTCATAAGACTTGTGCTCCAGACCCCTCACCAGCTTCATTGCCCTTCTCTGGACACGCTCCAGCACCTCAGCATCCTTCTTGCAGTGAGGGGCCCAAAACTGAACACAGTGTTTGAGGTGCGGCCTCACCAGTGCCGAGTACAGGGGCACAATCACTTCCCTACTCCTGCTGGCCACACTATTTCTGATACAGGCCAGGACGCTGTTGGCCTTCTTGGCCACCTGGGCACACTGACGGCTCATGTTCAGCCGGCTGTCAACCAGCACCCCCAGGTCCCTTTCTGCCGGGCAGCTCTCCAGCCACTCCTCCCCAAGCCTGTAGCATTGCATGGGGTTGTTGTGGCCGAAGTGCAGGACCCAGCACTTGGCCTTATTAAACCTCATACAGTTGACCTCTGCCCATCGATCCAGCCTGTCCAGATCCCTCTGTAGTGCCCTCCTACTCTCCAACAGATCAACATTCCCACCCAACTTGGTGTCATCTGCAAACTTACTGAGGGACCACTCAACCCCCTCATCCAGATCATCGATAAAGATACTGAACAAGACTGGCCCTGGGGAACACCGCTTGTGACCGGCCACAACATTTAACTCCATTCACCGGCCACAACAATTTAACTCCATTCACCACAACTCTCTAGGCTCGGCCATCCAGCCAGTTCTTTACCCAGCGAAGAGTAAACCTGTCTATGCCACGAGCCACCAGTTTCTCTAGGAGAATGCTGTGGGAGACGCTGTCAAAGGCTTTACTAAAGTCCAGGTGGACAACAGCCTTCCCCTCATCCACTAGGCGGGTCACCCGGTCAGAGGAGGAGATCAGGTTGGTCAAGCAGGACCTGCCTTCCATGAAGCCATGCTGGCTGGGCCTGATCCCTTGGTTGTCCTGCACATGCTCCAAGAGCATTCTCACGATGAACCGCTCCATGATCTTCCCTGGTACAGAGGTCAGGCTGACAGGCCTATAGTTCCCAGGATCCTCCTTCTGTCCCTTCTTGTAGATGGCTGTCACACTGGCAAGTCTCCAGTTGTCTGGGACCTCCCCTGTTAACCAGGACTGCTGATAAGCTTGGCAAGCTCCTCCACCAGCTCTCTCACTACTCTCGGGTGGATCACATCAGGCCCCATAGACTTGTGGGTGTCCAGGTGGCTTAACAGGTCCTTAACTGTTTCCTGCTGGATTATGGGGAGTTTATTGTGCTCTTCCAGCTCAAGGGGCTGAATACCCTGTGGATACCTCGTCTGGCTATTAAAGACTGAGGCAAAGAAGGCATTAAGTACCTCAACCTTGTCCTCAGCCTTGAAGACAATGTTCCCCGCCATATCCAGTAAGGGATGGAGATTTTCCTTGCCTCTCTTTTTGCTGTTAATATATTTGTAGCAGCATTATTTGTTATCCTTTACGACTGTGGCCAGATTGAGCTCTAGCTGGGCTTTTGCCTTTCTAATTTTGTCCCTGCTTGACCTAATGAGATCCTTGTACACTTCTTGAGTTGCCTGCCCCTTCTTCCAGAGGTGATAAACTCTCCTCTTTTCCCTGAGTCCCAGCAAAAGCTCCCTGTTCAGCCAGGCCGGTCGCCTTCCCCGCCAGCTCTTCTTACGGCACATGGGGACCACCTGCTCCTGCACCTTTAAGATTCCTTCTTGAAGGCTGTCCAGCCTTCCTGGACCCTTTTGTCCTTCAGGACTGTCTCCCAAGGTCTCTCAACCAGTGACCTGAACAGGCCAAAGTCTGCCCTCCGGAAGTCCATGGTAGCAGTTTTGCTGACCCCTCTCCTTACTTCACTCACAATCGAGAATTCTATCATGCCATGGTCACTAAGCCCAAGATGGCCTCCGACCACCACATCTCCTACCAGCCCTTCTCTGTTCGTAAAGAGCAGGTCAAGCAGGACACCTACCCTGGTGGGCTCACTCACCAGCTGTGTCAGGAAGTTATCCTCCACACACTTCACGAACCTACTAGACTGTTTCCTCTCTGCTTTGTTACACTCCCAGCAGATGTCCACTAGATTGAAGTCCCCCACAAGAACAAGGGCTAGCGATTACGAGACCTCTGCCAGTTGTTTATAGAATGTTTCATCTGCCTCTTCATCCTGGTTGGGTGGTCTATAACAGACTCCCAGCAGGATACCTGCCTCGTTGGCCTTCCCCCTCATCCTTACCCATAAGCACTCTACTTGGTCTTCACAATCGTTGATTTTTATGCAATCAAAATTCTCCCTATTATTTACAAAAGTTGTGCCATAAACTGAAAGAAAAAGAATTAAGAGAAGGTTTCTTTGAAAACCTGTTATTTCAGTCAATGAATAAATCATAAAAATCTGTCCTTCTCCTTCTATATTAAATAATGAATTTGTTTGACTTCATGGGTCATGTGTGCAGAAATAAGATAGCAGCAATATGTGCAGAGAACCCAGAGGCAGAGAGAAACTGAGAACCTTTTTTACTTCAGCCCAGTATCTAGGAGGTAAGAAGGCATTTACCAGTACTTATTGTAGTAAGCATGGGCAGCAGCGTAACATCTGTAGGAATATTATGCATGAGACCGTATCTAGGGGAGAAAGGAGAATCGGGATTAAAACATGGATGGAAAGGTGGCTGGAAATGAAAGGATAGAAGAAAAATGCAAGAATGCCCTTTGGTAGAATCCATTATCCTAAACCCCAGTCTTGGGAACATGAGAACACCCTTGGCATAAACATTTGTGTTGAGGTCAAGTGGGATTAGAAGAATATATATTTGGATGCCTGGGGCTATGTCACAAAAATAAAATATTAATTAAAAAAGCAAGCTAGAGATTTTACTTGCCCTCAAACTACTTTTTCTTTTAATACATTCTTTTGCTTTTTACAGGCAGTGGACGTGTTTTTGATCTCACTTGTATTGTTTTTAATCAGAATAACTTAGTATAAACCAGGGCATTGTTCTGATATCAAATCAACCTAAAAAAGGGGAGAGTCTTATTTGCAGCACGTTGCTTCAGTGTAGCTGGTTAAAACAAGGCTGCACTTGCAGTTTAGTGAAAGTTAGGATGTTAAGCACTAATTTGCCGTGTGAAAAAGGGGCTGCTGACAGGGCTAGGTTTCATAAAGTGGCTTGGTTTGGAATCAGGACTGAAGTCACTGATTCCCTGGGAGTGCTTTTAGCAAGGAGATCACATCAAGGGCTTACGCTAGATGTGGTTGATCATAGCAGATGGGCATGTGCTAAACCTTAAGAACTGACCTTCGAGGACTTCTTCCCAGTTTAAAGCCAAGTATATACAAACATCTTGGTGAATCAAGCCTGCAATGTCCAGTTAGAAACTCTGCTAAAGACAATGGCAACCTTTGACTTCATTGCAGTCTGTCTACATTGGGAAATGTTGTTTATCTGACCTGACCTTTCCTAACTTACATACAGTAACAGTTATACATTTTCTTTCAGTTTAGTTGGTCAAGATCAGTTAACTAGCTGGTCTCAGCTCGGTTGCCACGGGATTCTGATTTTTTTCAATTTCTCAACCTTCAGTTCTGAGATATGCTCCTGTGTGTTTGTCCTGGCTGCTTAGGAAAGCCTTTAACGTGCTACGACAGCTAAAACAACAGATCCTCAGGACCTGTAGGCTCTGGAGTGAACAGAAACAAATTAAGCTGCTGTAGCAGTTAAACTGGGATAGGTCAAGAAACCAACATGTTGCTTTGCTGAAGAGGGACAAGAAAAGATGAGAACACGAATGGCTTGATCAGAGACTTGCACGTGTGCTTTTGAGGGGCAGGTTTTGTTATGTGAACTCACATTCTTCAGGAACTAGGTTGAGACCTTAACTATGTTTAGACTGTGACCTGAACCGTATTTGTAACAAGATCGTGCAACTCTGGAGAGTGGCTGCATTAAATTGTTGTCATTTGACTCTTGCTGAATTACACTCTCACCCTGCCATTATATGAAATGTCCTAAAGCACTCACATGATGCTCTAACCCCTTTATGAACTAAATGCACTTGATTGTTTATTAAAGCTGGAAAAAGTATTTTTCTATACAAACTTAAAAGATATTTTCTTCTTCTTACAGCTTGATGTCAAAACATAAGGATTGTTTCATTATAGTATTACTAAACATAATTTTGGCCCACACCCTACAAGAATGTACTTCCATTTTGTAGCCCATTAAAACAGGTGTCCAATCTTTCCACCTGCTTATCTTAGTACAGAAACTCTATCCCGCTGAATTTGCCTTGTATTCCATATTGATTATTGGAAATAATAGAAAATCTTATTCTTTTTACATTTTATAGATTATGCCTACTTATTTTAATGGTTAAGTGCAATGATGCAGCAGTAGCTGATGAAGGGGCTGTCTCAGGAGGGACAATGAAAGAAAAAAAAAAGATTTGACTGCATTTTTATACTACTACCATTCCTCAGGTTTGAATTAAATTCAACTTGGGTATCATTAGTTGGAAAAAGCTCATATTTTTAAGCTAGAGAATGTATACTGCGTTAAATAGATTAGTTGATCATTATTTATAAAACCAATTGCTCAATAAACACTTTATTTTCCTAACAGAACTGATATTCAACGTGGCAATTTGTATAAACAATATGTATGTTCTTAATGTATATGTTTATCTACAACAGTAAACATAAGCAACCTTTTGCCTATCATATAATGCCCCTAAAGGCATTATGGGTTAACAGTGATTTAATCCCCTTATGCATGCATAATATGACAAGCTTTGCATAAATGATAATAAATAATTGGTATGTATAAATAATTCATCATTTATTTTTGCAGTAGAAATAGAATTCTTAGACATATTTTAAACAAAGGGAATAGCAAACATGATCTCAATCAGAAAAGGGGTTAAATCACATTACACAAAACAATGTTTCAAATAATCAAGATTCATGCATGCAACATATATTTTTATTTCTTTCATGCTAATGTATTATATTACCAACTTGTTCTCAAGAATGGAACAATACATATTTAACAGCATCATAAAATAGTGGAAGGAATAAATGTTATATTGGATATTTAATCCAAAACAGGACAAAGTAGTATATAAGAAAAAATAAATGCATGTACTGTGTTCTCTAGAAAATTGGATATTATTGGTGGATATTTCTGGTATTTTGGGGAGGTTCTTCTAATCCTCCCACTGTAGCTAATAGCCAATAAAATTTTAAAATGTTAATTTTTGTAGTAATTTCTTATCTAACAATGGTTCTGTGGTAGCACAATAAATTATTAATTAGATGATTTTTTTGGATGAAGTAGTATCCTAAAAAAAGGAAATAAAAACCTCTTAGTGTTGCTCTAACTCTAGTGTTATTCTAAATAGGTAATAGTTCCTATAGTTAAGAATCATTAAGATTTCAAGATTCAACGTGTATAGCAGTGAATTAACTTTAAGAATGTAATGCCGTCCTTATTCAGCAAGGCAGTCAAATACACACTTAAGTTTAAGCACATGCATCAATCTCATTGACTTTACATTATTCTCTCCAGAGTATATTTCTTTTCATTAGGAAGACACTGATTCTTAACTACCATCAAACTGCCGACTCAACTTGCTTCAATAAGTCCCTCTGCAGCTTCTCAAAGTCTTCTCTAATTTTGACCAATATAAAGAGCACTGGCATTTGCAAATGTTGGCATGTCATTTCTTAACCCTTTCTACCGACAATTGTGTTTACAGATACATGTATCAAGTAGGATTGATCACAGCATCTAAAGAGATTAAAAATATTGTGACAAAGGAAAACCCCACAATTTTTGTATATTGTTTTTCCTTCTAATATTAAATATTGCTGGTTTTATTAAGGAACTGTGAGATACCTGGCTATTAATGTCTTATTCTGTACAAAATAATCTTTATAAGTAGATTCTGACTTTTAGCTATTTTCCAAGCAAAAGCAGAACCTAAGCTCATCTCGTGACTGCTTAAAAATCATATATAAACAATGTTAGCTATTTTGAAAGTACAAGTTAATATGTTTCTATTATTTTCTTGTAAAGCGGAGAATTGTGATGTGCACAAATTTGCCTCTGCTCCTATGATGTCATGGCTACTCAGTTGTTTCATTATACATTATTCATTACTTTTCATTAGTTTCAACCAATTTCCTGATATTAATTCATAAATCCCAGAAGTTTCCCTATTTCCCATTTAAAATGAGATAAGAACTCTTGATACTATCTGATATAATAGCAAATTTAAATAAAATATTGCTTTTTTGGTTTTTGCTTTGAGAGCAGCTCTCCTAGAATTGAAATGTTTTCATTTATTATTTTGCTTGAACCTCTTTCCTGACACCTCAGCATCTGACCATGCCCTAAAAGGCAGAAGACTTATAAAGCTCCTTGCCTAAATCCAACATATCGAGTCTCAGCATTCCTCTCAGCTGCCATCTGACCCCAGAGTCATCCAAAATCCATAGGTTTGTTTTTTCTTATGAGTTCAGCTGCCTTCACATCGAGCTGCATGTCCCTGGACCCTGTAGAACTGCCTCTTCTCTGGGGAATCCCACGCAGTTTAGCACTCAGGTAATATTGGAGAGCTTTCAGACTCATATTTCATCCATGTACCCCACCAGCACCACCCAGAGTGGGAGACATTTTCCTGGGACATGTGATGATCTGGCCCACTCCAAGGAAGCACATATGCAGCAAATAGCAATCAGTGCCTGTTATCCAACAACTCGGTGATTGGAGCATCTGCACAGGATGTAGGACACCTGCATTTCATTTCTTCTTCCTCTGGTGGATCCTCTACACCAAAGCCTATGATTTATGTGCAGAAGCCGTGGTTTTGGTTCTTTGTGCTGCAGCTGTTCTGTGTGATGTGGGACAACAGATAATTTAGGGGATCAGAAATAGCAAAATCACAATTCTGAGGCAAAATAATTTTAGACTTGGCTTCCCGTCTCTGATGCAGCGCACTTTTCACTGTTTATACAAAACAGTCATTGGATCAGGATGGGTGAGCTCCCCATGTCGTCATGCTTTGCAGCCTGTCTGTGCCTGTGCATTCACCTGAGCACTGAAAAATGCAAGCTCATATCCCTTCGGGCATAGGAAAGAACTGGGACCATGCCCTGTACCTCCTGTTCTGTGGAAGAAGCGTTAACGAGAAGTCTTTCTTTTCTGAGATTTTGCAGAGATCAGCGCTCTAAGACAGGGCACCTCCTGGCCAGACCGGGGACAGTGCCAGTGCAATCAATCTTCCACGAATGGTCAGCCGGGCACTGTAGGAGGTAGGACCAAAGTAATGCAGGTTTAGATGGGTGCAGCTTCACAACATTTTGTATCTTAAAAAATATAACTCCTCTTCCTTCCATCTTGAAGGTCTTTGCTTCTGGTGAGCTGCAGGTTCAACTCCCTAAGACAGTAGAAAATACTTTTTTTTCTTTCTGCAGGGGGTCAGTTTTCTGCCAGGCAGTGAGGTAACGGCGCTCGCTAACGGCACAAACATCGTAGTGCAGAGGACGGGGTAGGAGTGAGTTTGCAGGCAAGCAGAGGATAAAAAATGGCGACAGAGAGTTGTTAGATCAACCCAGCGAGCACTCCTTAGCTGCACCCTGGGGCCAAGGCACAGCCAGCTCTCCGTGCTGAGAGAGCATATCTTCCATGCTGACCAGTGGAAGGAGCTCCTTGCCAGCAGGCTGACTTTTGGGTCTCCCATGGCAGGCATTTCCGGTGAGCTGAGGGCTATCTGTTCTGGTGAGCAGCAAGGTTAGGGACTTTACACCGCTGGTAGTGTTATAAAGTTCAGACTGGTGTTGGATCTGCCCTGTAACATGAGAAACTGTTTTAATAAGGCAGTATGATGACTTCTTATACACGGGAATTATTTGTTTTTCCTGCAATTTCTGTAATCCTCTGAATTTTTGCCTTTGTTCCATAGAAGTCCAATGATTAAGCATCTTGAAAAAGAGAGTTTTGCTTCCATTAAAAAAAGGAAAAGCTTAAGAATATCAGAAACGTTCCTTGGAAGGTTTTTTTTCTGATATACTCAACTTTGCTAGAGCAATGTCTTTTTAAAACAGAAAGTATATTTTAACTTGCAATCTGTGTAATATTATTTAATGCAGAATTGGTAAGTTATCTACCTCAGCCTCATTCTATTAATTGCTTCTATATGTTATAACTTTTGATATAATTGATAGTAGCTGCTAATATCTTTGCTTTCCCTGGATGTCTTTGTTCTAAGAAGCAGAAAATAAGTAGGAAACATTTTAAATAAAGTCATTAAAATTATAAGCAAAGATAAAAACCTGAGTAAATATCTAATTTAAGTTGAAAGTTCTCTTAAATTGGTAATTTCTTAAGTGTTTTTCACTTGAGGAATGCTGAACAACAAAGACCAAAGCCTTGCAACAATAAGTGAACACATGTAGGTTAGCATTTGGCCTCCACATTGGCTTTTCCTCTCAAGTATTATTTCTGTCTTAGCCATTTAAAAGAACCAGTGCAATCATGGATGCCACTTACAGCCTACACAGTGGAAATTAGAGCCTTTTGGGGAAAAGATATTTGACTGATAAAAACCTCGCTCCTTAAACTTTGGTGCAACATAATGTTTCTTTTGGCAAGGGGTCACTGGTGCTCAGCATACATCATCACTAACTTATTAGATCTTGAGGCAATTAGCTGAAAACAAACAGAAGAGACAAGCCCTGTATTGAGCTATAGAAACCAGAAGAAAATAGCCCATGGCACTCCATTATTCCAGAGCTTCATCAAAGGCTAGGCACTGGCTGCCGTTTAAAGAAAGGAGAGCATTGTTTTCGTGTAACATCTATACAGTATAGGGACTTTACCGTGTTATTTTTCTACTGATTCAAGTTACATCCAAACTCCTCTTGTTATAATAGGGCAGCGGAAAGAACTTTTCAGTTTCTACCTAAAACAGTATATGCAATGTGTTGCTTGATTAGCTAAGGATTAAAAATCCAATTAGATCCTCCCTTTTCATGGGAAACCACAGGAGGAATTTTGAGAAATATTACTGAAAACCACTGCTTAAAGTAATTGTCTATGATAACATGTGGCAAATGAAGAACTGGTATCTAAGGAACCCAAGGAATCATCTAAGCAAACTGACCTTTACCATTTCCAGTGTAAGCATGTATTTCTGAATACAAGATTTCAAATTTAGCTGAGATATATTTTGCTAATTTCAGTAAGGAACAACACTTCTTTTCCCCTACAGAAAAAGTTAACCACTTGAGAGAAAATATGTATTACTGTAAGCATGACACAACTAAATGTTACCATTACGTTACAATTCTTTTTTTTTTTTTTCAGTAATGTGCTTCTCAGCATGTTGTGGTAAATACGGTGCTAACCAATAGAACGTGGCTTCACTCATGTATGGTAAATATTAAGAATTATAATGAAAAATTTTGTGGGTTTTATTTTTTAAAAAATTCTTACCAAAAGAAAATTTAATGCTTTGTTGTTTTCAGAAAAGGATAATAATTATTAGAGCTATCTGGCTGTGTTTGCCACTTGTTTTTTTTTCTGGCTTTTAAATAGACATTCTTCTGCATACACCGATTGAACCATACTAGAATACTGCATGCCACTAGTTTATTTTTAAACACAATAAATCTCTAAATTAATTAGAATTTCAAGAAACGAGCAGTTTTAAGTTAAAGTTTTATAATACTTTGTGAAAAATTCAGGGAAATCTTTCATCTTCAGCATTGAAGATATTTTCGATATGTAGAATGCCAATATCACCTTCTTTACACCTTGTTTTTTCCTCTCTTCCCTACCTAAAATAAAATCAAACCAAACCACTCCAAGTATATAAACTGAGATCCTTAAAGATATAAAGGCCTCCTTTGTATCAGTGCTGGATTCTGAACCTAGAGCTAACAAAATCTTATGCTGAGGGCTTGCAACATGATGGTGTAGGGTGGAGGATGAAAAGCAATGCCATTGCTCTACCACCTTCCCCCCTTTACTACATCTTAACGATCAAATGCTTTGTAGACTACCTTGCTCCCAGTATGGGGGTACCTCAAATACATTCTGCACTCACTTGGCTTCTGGATCAGACCTGTGACGCAATTAACATCTACGGCTCTTAATTATACTGAAGAGCTACTAAGACCTTTAAAGTAGGCAGATTAGTGAAGGCCATCACAGTGGTATTTCATGCAGTCTCATGTGATAATTTCAGTTCTGAGACAAGACTGAGGTTGTAAATACTTTTACATGTTGTGTATAAAAATTTTGTAGAAAACAAATCCCTTTTTCATAAGAGAAGCAGAGAGATGTCTAATTGGAAAAAAAGGCATGCTGCTGGACATGAAGTATGACTTTCATCCTTCTTTGGAATTAATGTTTGTAGAAATTGCAGTGCTTAAAATAAAGATAAAGAAGAAGAAACAACTGTGAAGTTATTAGCTTATATTTATTTTCAAAGCCAAATTCATTATTTGTAATCTTCCCTGAACAACACCAACTTAGCTTTTTCCATAGTAACGTCTCCTTTCCTATTGCTTATTTATTATTGCAGGTCTATATCTTTTCATCTCTTCAAAGTCACTGGAGTGATTTACAATAGTCTTATCAATTTCATGTGAATGGTCTATGGAATGCTAGGATTTGGTCAAATTCTTTCCCACAAGAGGTTTCAATTTGTTCATCATCCCTCCCGGTATCTGGTTTCGAGACATGATGTGCAGAATTACCTTTAATATCAGTTCTGCAGATACAGTGCATTAGCAGAGAAAATTAGACACAATTCCTTTTAGATCTGATGTGCTGCTGTTGTCTTTAAGTTGTCAGGGTGTTGAATTAATGGCAACTGGAGCAGGTTGCCATGACTTAAGGGATCACTGTAAAAGGAAAAACAATCCTTTACATCTTTTCTGAGAGAAAGGAAGGCAGCTGTTACATATCGTTCTGCTGTGAAGCTCCCCCCAACATATTTTTACTTTGTCATGCTGGCAGAGGAGATGTGTGTGTGTATATATATATATATATATGTATATATATAAAGTTCCTGCTGTAAAATTAAAACAAAATAGCATGGTAACTTTAACTTAAAAAGCAGAAAATATATAATTTTAAGCTTGATTGAATAAAGCTTTTATGATATATTAACTTTAAAAAAGTCTGTTTTCCCAAACAACTGAGTATAACAGTTTCCAGTAAGTTAGAGCCATGCATACAGTTATTATAAAATCTCATTAATATAAACCAACAAATGGTGACAATTGTCTTTTACAAAAAAAAAAAAGTTAAATCACACTTGCTATATCCATTTTTTTCCTTAGCATGTAGAATTGGATATGGGCATGATTTTTTAATTTCTGCAGGAGAAATGCATTCTTAGAAAAGCAATTTGAGAATGACATTCATACAAGAAGTTCACAAATGATCTTGGAAAGGCTGGACAAGTGGTCAAGGGTTTCCTGTGGGCTCCACAAGGGATCTTTGCATAGACCCTGAGTAAGCTGGAGAAGAAGTTCAGGGGTCAGGAGTCCTGAGTGTATGGTTGTACAAATTGAGTGGCTGAGAACTTCTCAGTGGGTAGAAAAACAGCAAATGTTATTGAAAATCTTAGAGGGAGAAAGATAAAAGGTACAGGTCAGCTCTCAGGCTGGACTTAAATACTCTCGTCTCAGTCTATGTGGCCACCTGTTCATTTGGGTAAGTTTGCATGTCACCTTTTAAAAATGCTTTTAACAATGCAAATTTGGTGAAAGAGCCTACTTACATATTCATTTTATAGTGTGTATCTATTATGAAGTATGGATGCAATTAAAATAAATACGTACATACAAACAAACAAAAAGTCTACAGTGACACCTTGTAAGCAATAATAGTTTTACCCTCCTCTTCTAGACATATTACAGTATTACCCTGCAATATGTCTAGAAGATCGCAGTCCTTGGTCTCTGTACTACTAAATAAACTCTAGAACCCAAAGGCCCTGAAAATCTTCTACCTTGAGCCTCACCGTAAGGATCCTTAGGGACTGTCTAGTTAAGCACCCAGCTGAGCTCATCTGCTGAGTCAGAGGATAAGGAAATTATTGGTTTCTTAGGTAACAAGACCTATATTAAACAGGATTTTGTAAATCAAAACAAAAGTCTCAAATTTCATCTGAAATACAAAGTATGTTTTAAGAAGTTCAGTTGTAATGTGCTCCACATGTGACACCTAGCTGATTAAATGCAGTACCATAGTCTGATTTAACAGATGTTTTGAGGGAGCATCTGGCTGTACCTGTGGTATTTTGAAGTGAAAACAGCAAGTTTGCGTGAACGACTGAGACAAGCTGCAATCGAAATGAAGGGTGGCAATGTTCTGGTCTGATGCAATTGGAGTAAAAGGATTCACAGTGTCTGCTGTTAGGCAGGTATCGGAAGCATGACTCTGAGATTGACTGCCTTTTACAATGAAGACCTACAAACTTTCTTTCATGAAAAGGCAAATATTAATTATGATGCTTCCTCATTACAAACCATCTAACTTACAGGTACTGAGCTCTGGACACATATCTTCTCCAAATCCTACCCATGAGATCTATGTTGGGAGGGCAAAACCCAGCACTGTCATCAGTGTCACAAAGCTCCTGCTGTTGGAAATACCTTGTTTCTCATAGAGGTTGTCCACTGAGCAGTGCAAGTACCAGAACAGACCCTCCATGAGGGATCCACTGAAGGAGGAATACATTAATTTTCCCAACTTGATCAACTCTGTAAAACTTGGCAAGAAGCACAACAATGTTACCATCTTGCTAGCATTGGTTGTACGAAGTCAGTTAAGACGGCTAGTAATTGAAAGCAGAGATCATGAAAGTTTGATATTTTTTTCCATTGCAAAAATTGTTAAACCTGCAATAAAAAGATCTATATTACCACCACACTGACAACTAATGTCAGGTTAACTTCATCACAGATATTTATTAGTGGCAAATAGATATAAGCTAGCCCAACTTGAGCAAATCTATTACATGTAAACAAATGCCAACAATCCTATCAGTCAGAATGTGTACCTCAAGACATCTCTGAAAATAAAACCAAAAAGACAGGAATCTGGGAAGGCTTTAAATGTCAAAATCCAAAAACTGCAGCCCAGAAATCCTATGTGAGGTAGATGACTGCCTAGCTCAGTAAGAACCTATATTCACAAAGTATTTTTCATTCCAAAAGCTTCCCTGAGCCTTCACTTCTGTATTGTGTAATAGCATTACATTTACCCTGAGGAAATTGCTTCAGGAAATTAAGCAGGCAACACCTTCATCACCTCAAGCATAATTGAAATTAGAGAACAAAATTTGGAAACTAAAAATAAACTGACAACATTAGGGTATTCACAAAAAACCAGTTTCAAAACCTGTCTGTCTTTTATAAGTGATTGAATACCCTACCACCTATATCACTCAGCAAGGAAGTGTGAGACTTTTAATGTGTTTCAGATGATTTAGAAAGGGCTTCACCCTAACACTCTCTGAAGAAACCCCCTAGTGCATTGATTATAGGATAGTCCAAACAGGAGTATTCACCTTTCCTGTAGAAAAATGGAAAAGAATGCAAGATCTGTGGAATCAGAAGCCTGCAGGTAAGCAGGGGCATCTTTCCAACAGCATGACCAGAGCATAGACAGCGATAACTCCATGTTCTGGTCTCTGCTCCTGGAATTATATCCACTTTGTGGATTAGTTTTATTCTGATAACTGTTCGATGTAAGACAATGTAATTAAAAATTATATGTAAAACTGAGATTAGGGTGCTGAATGGGTCATACAGGCTTAAAATCATCTCGACTGATTTTTACCTTTTCTCTGGACAAGTCCTCTTCTAAGATGTTATGTAAAAAGTTGTTGCAAATACTGTTCATCTTTTGGAAAAAAAGAAAGATGGTTACTCTGTTCCTGGGAACATCAAATATAGACACCAATCTTTAGGAGAAAGTTCTGGACTGTAGGCCATAAATGAAAGGTAATGCTTGAGAACGTAATTCCTATGCCCAAGCTCTAGAAATGCTAGAGCTTCAAGCAGATCACCACTCATAAAGTTCATTATCATCTAGCTTCCACTATCTTTCTACTTAACATGGATTTCTGTCTTTGCCAAGCCCTAGCCCTCCACAGACACACTAGAAGAAAAATGCACCCCTAATTCAGGTTTAGAATCTGCTGCGGATAACAGGGTCCAAAAAGTTAGGGTTTCCTGACCAGCTCACAATTTCTTCAATATTTTATTGAATTGGAATCTTGAAAAGATCAAGTTGCCAAAGCTGAAAACAATTAAGAAGGACATCTTTTGAAAGGACTGAATCAGAAAAAAGAAATAATCATATGGAACCTTCTGATAACATTTTACTAGACTCCCAAATGCCAGGGTTAAAACTGAGGAAAGAAGGAACCAGAGGTTATGAAAACAGCAGTAAAGTTAAGTGGAGATGAAAGCAGCTAGAAAAATAATAAAAACATGTATAACAGTTGAAAGAAAGTAGAAGTTAATTGCAACAAATACAGAAGCAAGGAAAAGCAGAAGACTGGTAAAGGAATTGAAAATATACAAAGAGAAAAGAATATTTAGCTGTGAAAGACTGAGAAATTTTTAAGTAAATTGAAACAGAAATTCTCCTCGCAATGACACGGGATCATTGCTAGGCAGATATGTTTAGACTCACCAATAAAAATGTGGAAAGGGCGAAATTGTCTGTCAAATATTTCTACTTTGTAGGAAAAGAATCAGGATAATGATAAAAAATTTCTATTTCATATGTAATGCAGAAACACTCTTTCAGTAATTATTTGAATAATATGGAACTCCTAGGAGACTACAAAAAAATCAACAAGGGCAAGAAAAGGTAAACAAGAAAAGTGGGGTAAATACTAGTCATATTAACCTGACATCAGTCCTGAGGAAAACAATGAGATGACTGGTATGAGACTCGATTAATAATGAAAGGAGGAAAATATAATTAATGCCAATCAATGTGGTTTTATGGAAAATAGATCTTGTCAAACTAATTTGATATTTTTGTGAGATTACAAGTTGGGTTGATAAGGTAATCATGTTGATAGAATATACTTAGACTACCACAGAACATTTGGTTTCATGCTACAGAATGCATTGGTTAAGAAGGATACAAAATCAACATGGCACACACTAAATGGATTAAAAACTGTCTATCTAACAGACCTCAAGATGTAATAATAAATGGGATATGATCAGCAAGTAGTTCTGTTTCTAATAGGACCCTGTAGGTCATGGCCTTGCGCTATTATTTCTGAAAACATGAATCAATAACGTTGGGACATTATAAAATTAACTTCTTTGAGGCTTACAGGAGACAAAAAAAACTGGAAAGTTAAAAAAAATACCGACAATTTAGCAGAAATCGTGATGTATATTCTTATCACATATTGCTCATTCTGTCGGCTCCCTTGTGGCACACCTGTCTGATGCGCCTAGCATATACGTTAATTGTGGCAGAGTAAGGTCAGACATAGGATAAATCCTACAGTCTTTTTCTGCAGCTGATATCCAGGTTGTCTGCTTGGCAGTTTTTCATCACCTTGGCATCTTCAGCTATGGATGGAGGGAAGAGGAGCTGGATTTGAGGAGTGGTTTTGGCCAAGTGAATGTGTAAGCAGAGGTGGGCCTTGTTAGTCAGCAAGAGACCTTAAACAGCTTGGACTATGTGAAACCCAGGACAGTGCGAGCTTCTCTGAACAATGTTGTAGCTTATCTGGAGAAGATCGTGGGAGAGGTAGCTTTCATAGAACATAATATAGCTACTGAGCAGTGCTTTTGGCACTGTGTGTCTAGGACCAAGTAGCTAAACATCTTGCAAATCTGGGACCACCAACAGAGAATGGAGTATTTTTTTTTTCCTGGGTGTGTATGAGAGCTTTTCTTTCTTGAGGCATCGGAGTTGTCTGTGGAATCTCCAGCTCATCCACAGAATGTTGGCATCAGGCTCTGGAATGAACCTTATGACCCCAAAGGGTGATTTCCCTCCACAGTAAATCACTTTGAAATGCATAAATGTAAAATTAAGATCATGTTGATGGATGTGTGGAGGACAGACATCCTCAAATAGTCAGGAATATGCAATCAGTCAAACTCTTTGCTTTAGTATTACATTTGCTCCTAAAAGCAGGTTCTCTAGACATCCAAAGGAAAGTCAGACCCTAATATCAAGAAGCAGATGTCCTCCTGATTACACCAGCTTCCTATTCAGTTTGAACATTTCTTCAATCTTTGGAATCTTTCCTTAGTGTGCAGTCTTGCTTTTCGGAGGCTTTATCACAAGAGGCTAGACTTGGGCTGGAGCCATCCATGTTCTATATCTGAGATCCTACTACTTCAGTAGAATGAATTCACTCAGTGTTTGGGGATTTGGTGTTGGAGTGAGGCTCAAACCTGAGAAGGCTGCAGAAAAAAAAATTATTTTAAATATAGGTCTATGTGTTATTGTAGGCTTGGAACACTGTGTATGATATGTTACAGATTTTATAACAACAGACATACAAAATTAAGGAATTATTCCAAGCCCAGATATTGGAAAAAAAGAGCTATCACTTGCTCAAAAGCTGATCATTTCTGTTAAGCACCACTAGCTCCATTTTCAAATAAGATTACAGTTGTTATTGCTCCTTTGCACCTTCAACTCTGTCTCCCAAAGGCTTCCTACTTCTCATCTTTTCTCCTCATCCCATGATGGAAAATGAGCACTGAAGTTTTGGACAGGTGGTGATGGAAATGCAGTGCACTCTGCCACCCCTACTGTGTCTAATTGTGGGCATAATAGCATGAGTTCCCACAGCAGACCCTTAGTGAAGGGACCCTTGGTGAGGGGCCTGGTCATCACTTCAAGAACCTGAATGGAAAACAAACCTGAAGGAGCTTGTGCTACTTTGTTATTTCAGACACATCATTCTGAAATGAACCCTTCTTGTCTGCAGTCTGCTTTGGCATATTCTCCTATTCACACGACAAAGCGTGCAAGCTCCATTGGGTGGGCAAACTCCCAGTCCTTTAGCTGGCACTTCTCCAGCCAGAGCAGAGGTGTGACAATCTTCTCAGAATCATCTGCTGGCTAACTTTTCTAAGCATGCTGTTGCATAGTTTTATCAAAGACTTTACTGGGTGAAGCAAAGAGGTATCAGTGGGGTTTCATCAGTCTTTGAAGCTTCCTGGCATGACAAAGAGCAATTTTGTCATTCATTTAAACTCCCCACAATTCATGTTGCTCTGTTAGGCTCCTCAGACACATCTGCCTAACAAGGCCATGGTTTGCAGCTTTCATCTATTTTACCAAGCTGACTGGAATCTCTAGTTGATCCTGAGACCAGTGGTTACAGGCGACCCCTCTTCAGACTGTTTTTCCCAGGCATAGTGCAATTGTGGTACAGGGTAGGGAAAGGGCAGGGAACATTTGAGGTAAGCTTTTCACATTAGCAGTATGTCACTTCAACTGCTGGAGTAAGACAATGTGGAAGAAAAGTCTTTGGAGGAGAGCAGGTGAATTAATCTGCCTGCAAGCTTTGCTGAACAGCCGACAAATGTGTCTATTTTACCTTATACCTGTATGACATAGAGTTTCTAATGAAGACACTGCATTTTTGGAACTGCTACAGTTGAAGAGTGATGTGCCTGTTCTCCCTACTTGGAATGTCCCACAAACATCCACGTTTGAGTTTTGTACAATCCTGATCACAGTTTGGTAGTTCTGGGAAAATCCCAGGATTGTCAGCTATGCAGGGATTTTTTCATTAATGAGTATTTCTCCAGAAATTGAGAAACCATCTAGAATTTTTGCTTAATTTAAGATTTAACAGCATTATCTTTCAGAAATTACTTGCAAGGAAAGGCTGACAAGTCGATACAGCAAAGCTTGGCACTGTAGCAGGTGACCAGGATTAGGCATTTTCTATTCTACGTAATACCCTACCTGATAGCTTGAAATACTGGTCAGTTTGTGAAGGCTTTTTTCCTTAGAGGAACTGCCAAGATCTGTTTTCCTGCCTCTGTTTACATCCTGGAGGGTTTCTGAGGGTGTTGTTTGTCTCTGGAATCTCTGCTTCAAAGAGGTGCTGCAAGTCTCTATTTGCAAACCTTTCTTTGAACCTTCTCCGGCACTCACACTGTATGGTGAAAACTTGGGCAGGAAAAGATAATCAGAGTCCCCGATAATATCATGTCATCAGAAAAATGTAAGTGAAATCTTTGAAAGTGTAAAATTGGGGAACTGGAATTTTAGTGAACAATTTACTGAACAGTTATATGGGCTCCATAGATTTGCCAGATGACATACTCCACGCAATGCAGAAGTCCCCAGTTGGCAGGGAGAAAATAAGAAAAACAAGAAGGGAGTGTGTTTGTGACTACAGAATTAGTGAGGAGGCACAGGGAAGAAAAAATAGAAATAATATGATAACTGAGAGGGTTGCAGCATCCCAAATTACTTTCTTGACATTGCATCTAGACAGCTGCTAGTTTTAATGATGCTTATATCTTACCTACCTGCAGGTAGTAACGGGCAGTTCTTTCTGGATATCTAAAAAGATCGTTGTCTTGTATGTAATACAAATATGGCTCTCTGGCAGTTGAACAGTCAGATATTACGGTAAGCATAGATGTAATAATAAGGATAAAATAAGTGTGAGTGTCTATGTTGTTTGAGAACTAATTTTCCATCAGTGATGGAAAGCAGTACAATACATCTGATAAAGAAAGCAAAGCTCAAGTTGTGTAACATGAACATTATAAATGATCATAGTACGAATATATCAGGTGCTATAAATGAGCAGACAACAACAGCATTTACACTGAGCTAAAATCCAGTATGGCAGTTGTCATATATGCCCTTAAAGTGTCCTTAACTTCTGCATTTTCTGGATCTTTTCAGTACTTGTAACTTTAACATCTCTTTCAGTGGAGCTGAGATGCTACAACACTCAAAGAATTTTAATTTTGGCCAAAACCCACCTCCCAAACTAAGTTTTCTCTGCTGGTATCCTCATAGTCACTGCTTTTGGATGTAAGACTTTTATTGCTGACCTTAGACAAACAGCAGTGCCAAGACATGATTGTGGTGCATCATGCCCTTCCTCTTGGTGTTGTAAAAGCTGTACAACTGATGTGGCAAAAATAAAGGGAAAAAAAGCATTTTGCTACCATAGAGGAAGAGAAAAAGGATAATGTTGAAAAAGAAAAGAGTAAGGTCAAAAGAGAAGATAGCACCAGCAGAGAGTCCTTGAACCAAAACAGTTTAAAATTATTCAGCAGCTTGGCTATTCAGGTGTGTATTTAAGTGTCACAAAAAAGGTGCCTTTGGAATCATTTTTGGAAAGCAATATATTGAGTTCTGTACCACATTACAATTTTTTTTCAGTGGACAGGGTACTCCTTGAGCCAACACGTAAAGAAATTGCCAGAAGAAAGGATTATCACTGTTAACATTAGTGGCAGGGAAGCAGGGTTGCAACAAACAACAGCAACACCTTTAGAAACACACTGGATAAGGAAAGTCAGCAGGACTGATCCAAGGAGATGGTCTACATGCAATTTTAATGCTATCAGCACTTATGTGATAGTTCTTGAGAAATGAAGGGACCTGAGGAACAGGAACTAGAGTACCTAGGTACCAGTTCCATGAATTAACAGATCTGAAGCCAAGCAGCTGCCTGCCTTCCTGTGAGGTGAAGGCTGCAGATGGAGGAGAAATAAAGAGCACTGGAGAATCTTGCTTAACCAGCTCCCCTGGTCAGGGAACAGCAGAGGAAGGTCCCTGCTGAGGAAATATAATTTTTCTAGTTTCAGAAGCCTGGATGAACCCCCTTCTCCCATATGTCAAATGTAAGGGTCTCAGCAACAGTATTTTTCAGCTTATACATGTGTAGCACAAGTATTTCTTATCACAGTCAAGAATCTACTGAAGCTTCTCCTCTTTGAACCAAAAATGTAAATATGGAATATCTATTCCTATTAATAATATTTGTGTTGCATACCCTGCAAGTGATTTGTCTACACATTGATTAATAACTACTTATTTACCTCAAGCATTATAAATTTTTGAAAAGGATGTTAAAAGACAGCATCTAAAAATGAAAATGGGGCATCTGTCACATGGAAAAATTTGTTATATACAATAATTTTCTAAAATAATTTCCTTTCTGCAATGAAACATCACACATTGAAACAGACACTGTTTAAGAATTAATACATTTACACATTCAATAAATACTAAGTAGTCAGTTGTGATTTACCTAGCGATCAGAGAAAAATTATATTTCTCCGTCATTTCTTAATTATTCTAATTGCTTGGTAAGAAGTTTGCAAGTTATTGGGTTAAGATACATGTTGCTAACTGGTATTGGAAGGTTGTTCTTTTACCAGTTGAAGAAGACAACTCTCCGGTGTCCTCTACAAGAATGAATTTTCTCAAAGGTCACCTGTAACTGAGTAAAGCTTCAACACAGGCACACCTGTCACTGATGTCATTGTTCTTGCACTGTGTCAGCTAAATCATGTCTTTAAAGGATTTAGTTTATGTGTTGGTAGCAATATTAGTTGTCACAAAAACTTTGTCCTGGCTAGATGAGGCCTTCTTTGGTCAACTGTTCTTAGGTCAATGGCTTTACCTGTCATATACTAAAGACATCACCTCATTTTGTACTGTCATAGTTTGCTTCCAGTGCTAGCTATGGTGTACCTTAATGAAATGCCTGTCATTACCTTGTCATGGTTATAATTTTTGAAATTATTTGGGGATTTTGTTTTGTTTTCTTTCTAAATGTTCTTGTTACAAAGTCTGTGAAAAAAAGGTTCTAATTGGAATTTTTTCTTTTCTTTTCTTTCTGCCCCCTGCGGTAGTACAGTTTCTTGCAATGAGACAATTTTTTTCTGGTCAGAAACTCCTACTTCCTTCACATTCTGTTTAACTTGAAAACCAGCTGGGGCTTCAGACTTGTTCTTAAGTTCAGCGTCTTGTCATACACTTGAGTACACTTTGATTGATACAGATACAAGGTTCGTGTAACCACACAAGACAAACATTATAGACTCATGGAGAGGCAATTGTCATCAGGAAGCCCATGTCCCTGGTCTGAGATGAATTTCCAGATCAAAATGTGCACTTCCTTTTTGCTTTTTGACAGAGAGTAGTACTTGACAGGTTTCTGGTTCTTCAGAAGTCTCTTGATGGTTGGAAGAAGTGACAGCCCTCAGATCAGAATGGCATGCAACAGGCTACTGTGTTCTTGTACAAATCAAAGCGTGCTTTCAAACTTGAACCCTCTTTTCTGAGTTAGAAAAAGTATAGGGGGAGAAAAGATCGTTAAATTTTAAGTATCACAGATGAGTATTAAGTATTCAAGTTTGGATGCATTGTGCAAGAGTTTTAGGCTGCCAAAGTTGGTCTGAATATCTTTCAGGAAATAGCAAGAAGAAAAAATTTTTTTTTGTGTTGGATAATACACTGTTAGCATCATATACAGTTTTTCAAATATGTCTTTGCCAATTTGGATAGAATTAAAAATTGTGAAGACTTTTTCTTTCTTGCAATATCCCATTTATTCAAAAGGCAGGCAAAATTTTAAAGATCATTAATAACTTTAAGATGAAAATGGTTACCTCTTCCCAGGGTGCAGAACTGACTCTTTTTTAAATTTTGTTTTCTTTTTTGGGAAAAAAACCAGTATTTTGAAATGTTTTTCTAGACTTTTTTGAAACTGTTTGTAAAATAAACTAACATTTCCAATAAATTTTTGAAGAATTTTCAGAAGCTGCTGAATTATGTTTAACTAACATTTTCATCAAAGTTACAAACACTGATAAAGGTACTATGTAGTTCTTTATTTTCATACAGTTGTTATCAAAATAATAATAAGCATTGCGTTTAGTGCTTTGGAATTGTGTTATTTTGATCAAGAGTGCATGTGCATGTCAAAACATACAGACATATAGTGTGGTTCATGAAAGAGATGTCACACAATATGCAAATCACACTTAGTTTCAGCTGCTGGTACTTCTCATCATTGATGGTTCCTGAAAGAAACCATGTAACCTGCAGGCCAGGGATTTCCAGGGTTCTAACCCAGGGTCCAGCCTTATGAAGCACCACCATAGGACCTTAGTCCTGCTTTATGGCATATTAATGATGTTGGGCTGTGAGAGAGTACGTTAGCTAACTGTGTTTGACAAGAAAAATAAAACCAGACAGAAGTAACATTTTTGACAGAAAAAAAAGAGAACCATTGGAATCTGATCACTCATTAAGGCTAAGGATCCATGTGTTTCAAGGCTGGTATTTCCCCACCTGACTTACAACTCCCATACTCGCAGAGGTGGTGAGCACACTGGTGCTTGTATAGTAGTTCATTAATTCATGGCCATACCATCTGGACTGGGTATTAGGCAATACATGTTTCAAATATGTTTAAAATGAAAATGGAAATGTCATGTACACAAAAACTACATGTAATCCTGCTTGCAAGAGAATCTGTCCATAGTAAAAGATATCCAAGTAAAAGTGATTCAGTGGAGACATGTGAACACTTTAATCGTCCTGGCATAAATCTGGGATGATAGATGACTTAATATCTAAACATTTTTCCTTAGGGCTTTTGCAGTCCTTTTTTTAATGCAGAAGTCCCTTTCTAATTATGCAGACTCTGGTTACGGCACCCCAGATTGGGTGTTATCACTAAGAAATGGAAACAAATTGGAGTGTATTGCTGGTGGGTTGGATTGAGCTGTCACAATATTTGAAGGAAGCTTTGGGATTAACTCAGAAATAAGCTTGTTGCCAGAGATGAAATATTCACTTAACTATTGTCTGTTATTTATTTATCTACAAAAGGAAGCAATTTAGTGGGATATGGGCATAAATTTACCCATCTGAATTAAGTAAACACATACCTATTTGTGCTCAAGTGCAACCTGTCAGCTCTTTCTGCCTTCTTATTCTGACAATAAGCATGGAATAAGGAGGGCAAAACAGCTGAATGAAGGAATCTAGCAGATGAGATAACCAGATTATATCACAGGTAGTTTTTTTGGAGTTGCTTGAGGTATTGACTGATCAACTCTTGTGTGATGACTTAGGTTTGTGTGATAGTGTGCAGTACCTTTTTGAACAGGCCTGGTATTTTCTTTATTGTCACTTAAACAAGGTTTCATTAACCCAAGATAACTGGCAGGAAATTATCATTTGGATTGTTTATATTCTTTAGAAGGAAGCTTGCAATGCAAGTCTTTTTTTCCAGTTGGTACCAATTTGGACTGAAGCATGCAAAGAAGCTGGAAGACATTCATTGACATGTGCAGGCATGAGAGCACAATGCTCAGAACTGTTTTACCAAGATTATAGTTAGGGAATTGCCATCTCCAGTTTTGGGGGGAGCCCAAAGGAAATGCTTTGAGGTTTTCTGAACTTTGTTTTTGGAACTCTGAAGATAATTAGCAACTAAGCATCCTGGCAGTTTGTAATGTATCAATAAGAACTGTGGTTTATGACTTCTGTGCTATTTTGCTTTTGGGGTACCTCAACTCTTTAAGATATATTATTGGGTACCAAGAACGGGGATCAAGACTGGCCCACAAGAGTGTCTGGATTTTGTTTTTCAGTGATGACTTGTACCTGTTGCATTACTTGTACCACAGTCTCGCTATGACTCAGTTTCCCATCTTTAGTAATGACATTTGACCAACTTCATGGAGATCTCTCAAAATCTAGGGTTGAAAAGCCAAATACTGTCATTATTGAAGAACAGAAGCTAACCATAATTTCTCTAATTGAAATTATAAAGATAATTTAGTATGAAAATACTGATTTTTAACATAAGACAAAAGAGGGTGGAACGTCACCATTTTTTTCTCACTAGCATTTAACAGGTTTTTCTAGGGACCTCGGGCACTGGGTGGGAAACCGAAAAAAGAAAATGTCAGTTTTTACATACAGAATTCCCCAAGTCAAAACTGATTCAGATGTCTTATACTCATCTCCCCAGGTGAGAGGAGATTTTCTCCACCAAAACGTCAAAAGCACTGAAAACAGCTAATTTAACTAGGCTTGCTTTATGTGTGAAATAAAATGTTCCACATAGCCCTGTTTAACAGTACTGAGACAATGCCCATCTGTTCTAGCAATGGGGATCTCTCTGATGGAATGTCTCCCCTCTATTCAACATACATAAACATCATGTGGAAATTGAATTCTTACTATAACTGGTAAACAATAAGATTTAAAAAGGTCTGAGAATAAGATTAACATATTGTTACAATAGTAAAGTTTGATTTAAACAATTCTGATTTCTTGAGAGGGTTCTTCAAATAATATCTATTTTACATGTGATACAAACCCTGACTGAGACTGTAAAAAAAGTTGTTATCTCTCAAACATTACTTTCTAATTAACCAACAGGAACAATTAGGAAATGTTTCAGGTAACTTTAATCTCTCTGCCTGGCTACACATTGTTCGTTTTTTATGTCAACAAGTACATGCTGATATTTTAAAATGGATCTCTGTATGCTAATTTTCCTATTTCCCCATCTAAGAGACTATAGCTTCCTGACTGTTAATTCCACTTGACAGTGAATGGTTTTGTTTCTTATTCACCTCAAAATAATGTATTGTTGTGAAGTGATTTATAATAAACAGTATCTAGGAAAAAACTATGATGCTGATCAGTTTTGACAAGTAAAAATGCATTATTAATGGAATAATAACATTGGAAGCATCTTGAAAACAAGCTGATTGTGAGGAGTTTATTTTTCTGTCCAGACTGAGATTCATTCTTCTAGTTTAGAGATACTTCTGGGTGGACAGGTCATTACAGAGAAGAATGCCAAAATTATTGCACGTTAGAAAGTCTTGTGATGCTGCCTGTCAAATATAGAATGATAGGTACACTTAAAATAAAGTCAGATACATTATTCCCATTAAAATCCACTTCTACAATATCTGGTTTGACATATAGAATAGATATTTTAAGTGGGTATATATGTCAGAAAGTGAAATTGCCTTAACTGCTTGATTTTACTTAATGGCTGTTGATGAAAGATACCATTTCTTTTTCTTCTATCCACAGTCATATATGAATATAAATACTGGAACAAATATTTGAATAACAATGCAGCTCAGTACATCTCTCTGGAATTTTTGCTATTGAAGTAAATGTAAAGCTAAACCTTGAAGTGAAACTACATATGAATTCATCCTCTGCAGTTGTAACAGAGGACAAGTAGTAATATAAATTCGCAATATGCTTACTCATACATTTAAGGTATAGTATCCTTGATATGATTTGCATACACAGCACAGTATTTAAAGCTCATACTTTAAGTCAGGATGAATTCTAAGCTACTGTTGTTATGTAATCCACTAAAAATATTTATGCCAATAGGCAAATTATGATGTCTTAAGAGCCGTTCTCTAGGAAGACCAGTTTACCATCGTTATTGGATTTTATATTAATTATAATATGTACTTTATTGAATTTGCTGAAGTGCTTTGCTGGATATTCTCCAAACACTAACAGCCAAATGAAATTATATAAAAAGGGTCAGCTATATTTAAGGGTATGTGAAAGTGCTTTAGAGACTGGTTCTAATTAAAGAGGTTGTAAACCAACGCACAGAGTGCAAATGTCACTGCACACCTATGCTTTCCTTAACTTACATAATTGGAGTGAATTTATCAAGAATGACTCAGTGAAATTTGAGAGCTTGACAAAGGATACGCCTAAAATCTTTAACAAACATTTTTACAATTTTATGTAATAGAAAATGTCGTGTGTCTCATATTCATCACAAAACACCAACATAAAATCCTTCTCTAAACACACTTAACATTGCTTGGATAAGAACAGCAGCATTAATAGCTTAAAAGTGATGTAGTTGAGAAAGATGAGCAAGCACGCTTTACCCTCTTTCCCTAGGGTTCTTGGGCCTAACTTCTTTATATATTCTTACGAGTAAGCGTGTGTTTATAAGAAAAAGGATTGGTAATCTGCATGCTGGCATCATTGCTGCTTTATCCAGCATCTTGTACTGCTGAGGTATGAATCTGCTCCTAACCAGGGATGGGATAGTCAGTGGAGAAGGCAGATTGTCAGGAGAGACAGATTTAAGGATGGGGAATCCCAGCAGAAAAATAATGTGTGAACTTCAGATTTAGTATCTTATTTGCACAAATTTTCAGGAAAAGACTACTTGAACTAAACCTACCAGGATCTTTATCATTGGGTATTCCAAAGGCAAATTCATGTTTTTTCCATTTGATATGTATGTAAGTTAGAAAGGGAGTGTTTAATCCTTTTCTGCTGCAATCTTATAGTATCATTAAAGCTGCATGTTCTACTTGAAAGTAGTTATTGTTTTAACAATTTAATTTAAAACTAACAGAGCATATAAATTTCTAAAGTACTTTGTACAAAAAAAACTACTATGAGAAAAAAAGTCAGTTCCAGGTATATTCCAGTTTATTTTTGTTTGTCATGAACCAATTTTTTCCTCAACCAACATAGAATCAAGGTCCTTTGTGTTTCTGTGTTATGGCAAGGAAAAGGAAATCACATTTAGCTTGGTGTGTTCTCACACTATACCAGCAAAGCCTGAAGAAAGAATATTCGGCATATTGGTAGATATGTTCAGAAAATCAACTTCCACAGTTGTGACTATGTATATCTGAAGATGGCTTACATTTTCATCCAGTTGAAACATAAAGAAAAAAGAATCAGTGATTTTTATCTACAGTAGAAACTAAATATTTAGGTCCATACATGAAATAATGTATGCTCACTTAGGTGATGACAAATAACTAAAAATGCGGATGCAGTGATTTGTTAGAGGAATAGTTCTGACAACAATGTTGCAATTTTAAAATGTGGATTATTTAATATTTTGAAAGGTGCAATTAGGGTTGAAATTCTGCTCACAGAACAGATAAATGGTATCATTTCTTAGTCAACACAATATTTATATAATGCACTTATGGATGAGATGGCAAGATCCCTCAGCATCTGCACTTATCCTTCTGTACTTAAAGGAGATTTCAATAAATATTTAACTTATATTCCTTTTTAAAGGTTAATATCCATTCTATCACCAAGATGAGCCAGGGCAAAATTTCAGGAACTTTCATGAATATACATCTGTAGATAATGCAAATCCAGTCCTGAATGTGTGTGGGTCAGATTATTGTATGTCCAACTACCAATTTCCATGTACAGTTACCCAATTTCTCTGTGCCAATTCTGGTCTGCAGACAAACGGGCAAATATGTGTGAGTGATCCCTTGGGCTGAAAATTTGGCCCTAAATGAATACATGGTGAATAATAAGCTCTACAAAAAATTTATATTTCTCTAACCAATAATGAACAATAAATAATGACAAATTTCATTTTATGTTCCTTTTATTTGAAAAAGATAAACAATCCAGTTCGTTTTTCTCTTTTGTGTGATGTTAAATAGCGAGCGAATTTGATCACTTTAACACCAGACCTAGTGCCAAACATGCATAAGCATCATTAACGAACAAAGGTACAAGTCTAGAGATGTGTATTCTATTTTTGGCTTTACACAGGCTTCATGTGTGACCTGGGGTGAATTCAACTAGGATCAAATTTCTACGGAATGAGTATAAATATTTCTGTTACGCCATTTCTTAAATTAATTAGTGATATTACTATTTTGTAATTTCACAGGGTTACTATTAAATTTCATTAAGAAGTGTTTGTAAAGTATTTTGACTTTTGCAGTTGAGTTTTTTTGAAAATCTGAATTTGAAAATGAAAAACAGCAAAAATACAAACTATATTACATGAAAATATTGCAGCAAATCTAAAATATTCATGCAACAGGATTCTGTAACTCATGTCAAAAGTAATACATAAGCTTCTTTCTCATAGGGACGTTAAGATAGAAATTTTCTTGTTATGTTAGTGGGATATGTTGCATAATTCACTTGCCAGCTCATCAATTCTTGCTTAAGTAGACATCATAAACAATGTTTTCTCTGCAAGTTGTATACTTCCAATCCTCTCTGCCACCATGTTGTCTTTTGCTATATGCAATGCATATGCATAGCCACACTAAAATATGTTAATATATATTGAGATTTCATTAAGTAAAATATGTTGAGAAAACATAAATATTTAACTGATCCTGGGAAAAGAAAATGTTGCATATGCGGCCTTAATTCTTCCCTATTTTTACAATGAATTATGAGAGACTTTAATTTCAAGATTTTCTTGTATTTCTCAAGAATGAACTATAAAACCATATGCGTTTTTTTCTGTTGAGGCAAATGTACATTATCGTGCAGTATTTCACACAGACAAACAACCATTTAAATTGTAGTTTTCAAAATATGCCACAGATTAAATACAAAAGTACAGAAATAGGGTATTTGCTGGCCTACTTTATTGATTTCTGCAGTTAGACATCTCCCCAACTTAGTCTAAGGGACTCAACAGTGGTTGTTGTCAAAAATTGTGTGGCATTAGACTAAATTATTAGAAAATATATTTGGGAAAAAGCATCATGATAAACATTGGCTGTTCTGATTCTACCCTAGGTTTTTCATATCCCCCTGACAGTGTAAAATAATTAAAAATACACTCTGCATCACTCATGAGCAAGTAGAGTCAATATAACCAGTTGTCCATTGAACTAATTTCTAACACAGCTGGGATGGGGCTACATGGTTAAGGATCTTTAAATTATGATGGGGGCTCAACCAACTAGCCATATTCAGCTGGTCGCACAGGTGCCATCCAGCTCTCCCTTTCTAGAAGAGGCAGGGACTGAATGTGTATGAACCGTCACGAGAAAGAAAAAGCAGTTGAGAATGAAAAAGACAAAAAAGAAATAAAGAGGATACGTTTCAGTCACAGAAAACATTGCATACAGTACATGAAGTTACATGCAGCATTCATGTGTCTAAACCTAAGCTGCACATGTGAAAATGATCGCTCTGTGATGAATTTAATGTACTTTCTATATCTGAGTGCTTCTTTTGTCCTCTTCCACTAATCCACCTCTCCAAGAATTTATTCTTACATTTCAAGCCTATATGGAACCTCTAACAGCTACTATCTTTCACTTTCAACCTATTACACAGATGGTCTCTCCATGCCTTTAAATTAAACATTTTCTTCCAAGTATCATACTGGTATGAAGGCCATCCTGGGCAAGGTTTAAACCACGACCCAGTAAAAGTTTTCCTGTGTGTGTACACAGCACAGTTTCAAAATATGATGTCACACAGCTCTTCTAGGGTTACAAACAAGAGCTTTTTACAAGTGGGGAGAGAATACTTCCACCTTTCTAGGCAACAGGCACCTGCTTCTTCCCCTGAAATGATCCAACAAAAGACAATATTGAAATCCTGCTTTTAGGTAGAGAAAGCTGTTTTGGGAGGGGAATCGGTACCTGTGTGTGAGAGAAGAGACAGACAGACAGACAGACAGACAGAAAGAGAGAGAGAGAGAGAGAGAGAGGGAGAAATAAAAAGAGAGAAAGAGACGGAGGAATGCCAGCAGGTGTGATATATTAAGTATGTAAGAAAGGTAAATGTAACGCTGAAGTCAATGTTTTCTAAACTTGTCTATGAAGACATGCAGTATTTCAGAGATAAGACCAGTTCAGTGCTGTTGATCAGATAAATGTTGCAATTGACCTAGTTTGAGGAAAGATGAATTGTCAGGCAATTCCTAACTCCATCAATGGGTTAATAATTTTAGTATGCTATTCTTTTTTGAAAAGGCTTATTTAAATGTTTATCAGTTGTGCAAAGTGGAGCAGTACTGGAGATTCGCAAGGGAGAACTGATCATTGCCTATGCATGGAAGCGTTGTAGGAAGATTAAAATAACATTGAGTATATTCTGTAAATGAAGGAGAGAACTAAAAGAAGCCTCCAGAGTCCATTATAAATTTTAATAATACATCAAGGTAATGTAACTGAATAACCGATCTCTGAGGGAAGAAACACAACATTTGGCTAATATTACAATTTAAATTATGAAAACAAAAAGAGCTTTTAGTTAATCTTGTCTTTCTGCTTTTATTCTTGAGGCTCTTTTTTATTTTCCCTGAATCCAAAACACCATGTAAACAAATAAAAGTACGGGAGAAAATAAACAGTTTGGCATCTCAGTAGATTAATTAATGCGCTTCAGCCTTGGCACCAGTAGGCGAAAATTATGTGCATAAATAATATCACTAATTAAAAAGATGCAGATTAACATGCAAATAATGTTAATGAGGATCTGCAATTCCAGAGTGGATTCGCATAACATCAACAATTTAATGGGTTGGAAGGCTTGTGTTTGCATTACATTAATAAATTTCAAAGACCTTGCATAAAAAAGTTCTGTTGGAGCCTCTGTTTCCCACTTGTGAGTTGTAAATTCTGTGGGCAGTAGCAAACGCTCATCGGCAGATGCCAAAGTCATTATCTCAAAGACTGTTGAGATGGTGCCATGTGCCAGTGTGACCAGCTGTTGGGAACTGGGCAGTAGGCACTGCACTGTGCCAATTATTCATATTATTTGGGTAGTCTTGATATTTATTTAAACTGATTAATATTTTGTGCTCTGCATCTTGATCTGGAGGGAAATCATTTTAAGCAAGCAAAGTTTTAAAAAAAATCTTATTAGCCTTTGATGTGTCATGGATGGTTGAATGCATAATGGAATTGATTAAGCAGACATAATTTCTAACCATAGGCAAAAACAATATAAGATGTCTTTAATGATGTCATATAATGTTGAGATAAAATATCACAGGATCAAACTCCAAATGAATCGTAATAACCCAGATTTTACTAAAAAATGAGAACAGTTACACTGTAGTATCCTTTTTCTCTCTCGAATTGGGGAATGCTCCTCTGAGGACACTTCTTACAGACAGAGCAAAGGTTAAGAAAGATTAGAGCATGTAAGTCCTCATTAATATTCTTTCCTATTCTATGACAATCGTTATCCATTCTACACCCAGCCATTCCGCTGTGGCTTTGAGACACCTCGACACACTGGACACAGCAATTTCCTGAAGATGGACCCTTATAATGTGCTACAGTTGTCCAACTGTGTAAGCTCTGAATGGTGTAGGAACCAGAGTTCCCTCTTGTATACATGGAATACGGCCATTAGCTGCACAAAGTGGTAGAAACAAGGAACAAAACTTCCACCAACTCAAAACGTTTCTTCACATACCTAAGACTTAACAAATAAAGACAAAAAGTCTGATTTTGTATTTATACCCCTTCTGCCTCTCCAAGTCCCATCTAGACCTTAAGATTATTGTCAGTTATGAGAACTTTTCAAAGTGATTTAAAGGAGAAAAAAGTCTGAAGAAGCACCTTGCAAGAGAAAAAAATTTGTAAAGCAAAGATGTGTATCTCTGCTGCAGCCAGACAACTTAATTTGTAAATTAAAAAGGAAAAAGAAAAAGATAAAAGTTCATGTCGCCTTCCCTGAATTGTTATTTATCAAATCTTTATTCTATGGGTAAGAACTTCATGCATACTGAGCGGCAGGTGGCCAGGCTGAAGAGTATATAATGGCTGAAATTTTCCCCTAGCAACACTCTGTTTAGGGCTTTTTTCTACGTGAACATCGATTTTCACGAAGCATATGGACATATTCAAAATGATATTTGAAACTCTCTGTTTATCACGGCTGTGATGATTGGCAAACGTGTTCCAGAGTTATTGGAGAGAGAGGCAGATTCACAGCTGACAAAGCAAAAATGTGACTGAGTAATCATTATTTCTTTAAGAAAACAGGTTGGAAGTGTGATCATACTTTATAGTGAGGGTATTATAATTAAGGTACATTTAGTTTGTGTTACTGTACATTTAAACTGTAGTGTTCTTCTTGATACCTGTAGTTACTACTATTTAAATATATAATAAAAAATAGTAAGGTAAATGTAATTTAATATACATAACAGGATTCTAACTGCATATCCATTCAAGAGAAAGATGTAATAGGTATATGAATTAATGTTAATTAGACATTGATAAGAACTATCACAACAGAAATACATTACAATTTATAGTTAATTACATAAATTACAGAATTGTGAGGTTACACCAATATTTCTAACCCTCAAGCACAAATTTTAACATCCAATACTTCATCAGGCACTGTAAAAATAGTGAGTATAAATACATTTTATGAATTGGAAGATGTTTAATGGGAACTATGTAAATACAAGGTATTTAGCTTTCAGGATAATCTTGGAACAAGAAAATATTTTTCAAATCCAGGTTAGTATATGGTAAACTGGTTAATGTGTATTCACATACAGACAAAAGAATCTGTCCTTATTGTAGGTTTAAATCTTTATTGTAAAATTCTGAAGTAACACTATTTTGTCTGCAGATATTGTGTGGATGAACATTAGTTTTTGGAGATCTGTTATATATACTTGATTAAGAAGTAAATATAATGCTCAACATCAACCAATATTTATCCAAACTGATATACACATTTCAAATAAAATATTGTCAGAAAAATTTTCAAACTGCCACATACTATGCTTAGAAACTAATCAATTGTGACTAAAACTAAAGGTCTCAGAAAGACTGAGCAGTATCTTGAGCCTGCTTTCACAGCACACAACATACTTGAGTATGAAAGTGAACAATCCAACATGATCATTTCACAGAGAAGATGCTTGAAGAGTTTAGTTTGTTTCCCCAGGAAAGGGGAAAAAACACACCTTTCAAAGTTTGAAAAGTTGTGAATGGATCAGTTT
Source organism: Phaethon aethereus (assembly GCF_964289735.1). NCBI lineage: Eukaryota > Metazoa > Chordata > Aves > Phaethontiformes > Phaethontidae > Phaethon > Phaethon aethereus. The sequence continues at coordinate 71,554,896 of NC_138582.1, forward strand.
GTACTTCGGCTTTGTTTGATAATAGCACAAGAAAATAAAAATAAGAAAAAATAATTATCGGTGTCTTCCTTCTCTTCCAAGCTCATCTGGTATAACAGCAACACATTGGGTGCTACTGTGTATTGCCACTTCCCAAACAATATCTATCATCTAACTCCCTTAGTCAGAAACTAGATTTAACGTACTGACTTCTGCAACTTTGACGCAAACAAGCAAAACAGAAGTCCCAGTAATATTTCTTTCATTTGAGATGCTTTCTTTCCACTTTACTAACTGCTGTCAGTGGAGCAAGTACAGTTTTGTTAATAGCTCAATTGCTTAGGAAATGATGCCTCAACACTTCCTTAGAAAGACTAAACATGAAAGTGTGGGTAAGTCTTAGTCTTCATGAAGCATTTGTCCATTGGCCTTCCTGTTGAGACTGCCCCAGGGTGCTACTGGCTGCCAGTTACAGCGGTAGCTGCGTTAAAGTCCTTTCATTTTATACAGTGTGTGTGCTCTGTCATAACGTGGCACACAGACCTGGTCTTTGGCTGCTGGAAATTTTGGAACCTCTGATGAAAAACTTTTTTTCTTTTTTTCCCCTTTGAAATTCCTATCCTAACTGTAGCCACCATAACAGATGTACCACAATCCAGTTCCTACCAGTTCACTTTTTCTACAGCCTATTTAAAAATACAACTTGTTAACCATGATTCAAATTCCTCTGTATTACCCAGGAATAAGTACTTTCTCATCAACATATAAGGATTTTTTGTATTTTCCACTTTCCTGATATTCACTGTGCTAATGTGTAGTTCCACTTAGACTCTAAGAAGAGATCTAAATAGAGCTAATGGTGATTTTTGTGTCTGCTTACACAAATACCACTTTACATATCTTAAAAGTATTCATAAATCTATAGACAAGGAAGTAAACAAACACCACTACTTTTATTGAAAGAATATCAGAGCTGCAAAGACAAGGTCAGATGTCAGGAAATGGTAAAATATAAATTAGGTGAAACCTTATCTCTGCCTTCTCTACTATGATCTTTTCATTATTTCTGTCCTGTTACTAAAAGACTTACATATCAGTACAGTATTGGTACAAATAGAATATTAGTAGTTTGCAATGCAAAGTGTAGCTTTAATTGGGCATAATTCTGAGAATAACAGACTTTAATATAGGCAAACTAATTGCACAGACATATGAATGAATATTCCATCCAGTTTTCCATTTTTTTAATGTGTAATATACAGTTAATTAACAGTTAATAGTTTCATAGTAGGTGATCATCTTACTCCTCCATTGCGAGGGTAATACATAAGCAACAGGAATAAATCTATAAAACATTAAATATTTATCCCTAAAAAATGAACCCTCCTTATGTATATAAATTAGGGTCCTTGTTCAAGCCATGTCTGGCATAGAACACAGGAATGGATAAAGAGGTAGGTTTAAACCAATTTTTCTCTTGACCCTGCGGCAGAGTTGGTTCAAATATGACTGAAATATGAATTAAACCTCCCAAATAGCTCCTTGAATTTATCTAGATAGGACTGACTTCCCAGTGTGCACTCCATTAGCCAAGGACTCCAACATTTTGGATTTCTGTACTCGTTCTTCTTTCTGTGTTACATGATTATCAGAACAGTGGTTGAAGAAATACTAAAAGTTCTTCACTAACTCAGTGTCAATAAATGTAAAGTAATGTAGACGGATGAAAATGTTGTTTTAGTTATACCTGTGTTCTGCCAGCTCTAAATCAGCTATTTCTACTCCAGAACGCAGCATACAGATCAGACTCTAAAACTACAGTCTGAACATTCATCAGCAGTTAAAAAGTTCAATGTAATTGTTAGGAAAGAAAGTGAAAAACAAGAAATCATAATCATAACACCAAACAAGTTCATTCCGCAGATATTTCTTGAACACTTCACACGGCTCCAGTCACCCAGCTTCAAAATAACCATATAAGAACTAGAGAAGCTGCAGAGGAGGCAGATGTCCTATAATTCCTCTAAGATGAGAAACAGAATAGAATAGAGTAGGGAAAAGATGGATATATTGAGATGTGAGAATTTTATAATCCTGAAAGCCAGGAAGGTCATGAATAAGTTATTCCCTACTTCTGATAAGCACAAGACATAGCCGTCGTAGTGTTGCCAGTGAAATTAGCAGACAACAAAGTGAAGAAATGTTTTTTACACCACGTGTAATGAAACAGGGGAACTGCTTGTCACAGGAGGCCAAAAATATAAATGGCTTATGAAAGGCTAGGCACACTGCTAAAGGACAAGCCCACTTGAACTGCAAAGCCTGACAGTCTAGATAGAAACTCCAGCTCTAAATAATCAGCACTTACGCGTTTTTTCTAAGTTGGAAGGTATGCATGGGGAATTGGATATATTTGCCTGGTATCTTATGATCTTTAACTATGTGTTACTGACCACTCTTCAAGGAAAACATGGGACAAAAAATATCTTTGGTCTAGGCAATTTGGCTGCTCTCCATTCCCAATGTTAGCCTCAAGTGGGTATGCTTTGGTATATGAGTAATCTACCCCTGAAGTCTTTCAGATAATTGCCCACAGTTTCTTGAACAATATAGGAATCAAATTTCTGTCATAAGTAAGCATTCTAGCCTTGCCCTACACAGATGCCAGCATCTTGAAGTCATACATTCTACTTAAATACCATGTTTTTCCCATATAAAGACTAAACTATGGCTCTGCATCTCTACTATGGCTTCTGTAATTCCTTTATAACTTCACTTGTGTAAAAATTGGAATAGTACAACAGCAAGTCAGTCGCAGATTTTCATAAGCTCTGAAACAAGCTAGTAGTGGCATGCCTATTCTTCACAGATTAATACATATCACAGAGTAATGCAGTATCTGTGACTTAATTAGAGCACCAATGACCACTGCATCAAACCTCTGAACTTCAATTTGCTTCTTGGGTTTGGAAAATTATTCCCTTTTACATAAGCCTAACAGATTTGAATTTAAATTTCTGTTATATGTAAGCAGGGACATAAATATAAGGCTATTATGCTAAGGTAGTGAGTGACTTAACCCACCAAATATTGCATTTTAAGTTTGATGGTATTAACAACAAAATATAAAATATAGAATACAGAAAATAAACCATAGACTATAGTATGCAACATGCAATGTATGAATTTGAGGGTAGCCTTCTATGACTACACAGTACTCATAGCCATAGAGTTATGTAAAATGACTGGGGAGGCCCTGAAGTGTTCATACCTTTATGTGAAAACAGAGGAAATTATATCTCTCTTATTCCTTGAGTGTATTATTAGTACTGAGTGTTTTCCTGGTCTCTAACCTAAATTTACCTTGCCATAATTTATTTCCTTTGCTGCCTGTTTTATCTATGAGGCACAAGCAGAACAGTTCATTCTTTTAATCTCTAGACTTCGACATGGTTGAACACCTATCATATCTCCCCTTGGTTTCCTTTTGCTAGACTGAACAGTCCTGACACTTTCAATATCATTGCTGACCACTGCCTCAAAAGAAAACAAATATGAAGGGTTTAGAAGGGCACGAAAAGTCTCTTCACTGTGCCCAGTCAGAGCAATGATCAGACGCAACTTCACTCTTTACATCTCTAAATCACAGGGACTGCCGTGCTTGAACATTTCCTCCATGACAGACAGTTCTGGAAGGCAACAGAGCAGCTCTTTCCCTCAGGAGAAAATCAGCAGTTTGAGTAGAAAATGTAGCTAAATGGGACTCATTGCTGAAGGTTCCTACTGTTTTGATTAAAACACTGGGGGTTAATGGGCTTTTGTCTGTGGTAAGGATCATACAGTTACTCTCATCTATGAGACTTCAACCACTGGAAAGAGAAAAAAAAAACCTCAACACTCATTTCTGGGTGCTGGTTAGTCATGACTAATGAGAGACTAATAGAGACTTGCTGTACCCTTCTACACGGCAAGCACAAATTACCGCCATTACTTCCCCTCCACCCCACCCAAACAACCCAACTTAAGACTTGTTACTTCATATCCTTCCTCTGCACGCTCACTTGAGATAAACCTACACAAAGACAAGATCCCTGTAAATCTCATGTTATTCTATACAGTAGCCTGCTTCACACAAGAGATGCAGAGCATTGCTACTCTAGGTGATAAAGAAAGTTTGGGTTTTACCTTCCCCAGGCAGTAAATGTTAGACTCGGACCACCTGCATTACGAGAGAGATTTCCAACCCCCTCCATGCCCCTGAGAGGTGGCTACATAAAAGACAGCAGTGAGTTTTTGTATTGGAAGTGTATGTACATATGTATATGGTTATACACATATGGGTATACACATATGGGTAGATATAAATACATATAACATACATATGATATACACTATATGTATGTATGACATACATGAGGAAAGGAAGTTGGGCTATGTTGGATGTTCTTTAGTCTCTGCTCCTTCTTAGGATCTCAGGAAGGAATATAGACATTATTTTTCGTCGGTTTCGATCTCAGATTAGATTAGAGGAGATTTGTTTGCCAAACTGCTAGGGCAGTTCTGGCACAGGAGGCAGAATTACAGGTGCTGATACGTCAGACGTGGAGGAGTCTAGTGAGTGCAGGCACACCAAGTGTGCAGCCCAACCTTCCCAGGTAACCCCTATGCGTGATGGAGCCCTGCTATCCTGGAGAGGGCTGAACACCTGCCTGTAGGAAGTGAATTAACTCCTTATTTTGCTTTGCTTGTGTTTGCAACTTTTGCTTTACTTATTAAACTGTCTTTATGTTAACCCACAAGTTTTTACACTTTTGCCCTTCCAACTCTCTCCCCCATCCCACTGGAGGGAGTGAGCAAGCAGTTGTGTGGGTCTTAGCTGCCTTCCAGGGTTAAACCATTACAGAGGGAAATGCCACTCTTGTTGCTACAGGGAGGGTTAACAGAATATTCCATATATGTTTTGATGTCTTGACCGTCCAAAAGAAAATGGAGTAGAGGCAAATAAAGGAATACAAATATAGGGAAAATGGAAACAGCAAAATGTTTTCCCCTTTTTATTTTAAAATATATTTATACACACATGCAAACCTTATTAAGCCTGATTCTTTTGCATATAATTATGCATTACATTATAAAAAAATATATAGATAAAAGAAATGTTATTAGCTGCAAGCTCCCTTCCTCCCCCCTGGGAAATGGAAAGTTCTGATTGTTGCCATTGTAATAACATAAAGCCCAAAATAACCCTTTAGATCAGGTGAGGCCCTTTGGAAGGAAGATGAACATGGTGCTTCACAGAAAAAACTACTGCTGAACAAACCTAGTTCAAACTAGAGGTTGTTAGAGTTACTTATTTCCATCTTCAGAAAACAATCTTAGGAGTTCCTAGTAGATTTTATTAGTTTTTGGCAACAAAACTAAGTCAACTATGAGACTGATGAAGGAGAAATTTGGAGCAGCCAAGAGGGAATAGAACCTATAATAAATCTTTGATATTTTAGGCCACATTTTCTGTCTTTTGGGTATATTCTTCCCATATTCTGTTGCCAAAAATCTAAATTACATCTATTTCTATATTTTTTTTTATTTGTGGGCCTGTACAGAATGACATATTAAAGTGAAGAGGACATTTCCTAACTGACAATTCATTCTGAGTACAAACCAGCTGCAAATGAATGGGGAGCAGAGATATTAATGGGATTTTTAAATCAGAAATCAGAGCAAACAGATCAGGAGAATTTTGTTTGCTGTTTGTATTTTAGGAAAACATTGAGTTTGATTTAGGAGGCTTTGATCTAGGCCCAGTATCTGAGATGTAATTCTGGCAAGAATAGATATTCCAAGGCACATCCCCTAGAACAGATTTTGAGGTGGAAATAGTGTGAGAACATTTATACAGTTTGTCTACCGATGCCTACCCTACCCAAGAGCTGGAAAATCATAGTCTGGATAGTTTTAATAGTGGCTGAATATATGGGAGATGATTTTGAAAATTCCTGTTTAAAGGAGGAAAAAACCCAACAACCTTTTCTCCTTGGTCTGATTGTCTGTTTTCTCACCTTTGCTCATGATGAACATGCATTTTAGTGCCATTTTTTGGTGGATTTTTATCAGAAAACTCACCTTAAAGTATTTCCTCGGTAGCCAGTAAAAATGGTCCTAGTATCAAAGTCTAAATCCTACACAAGTACATTGATAACTGATTAACTGTATTTTCTTGCAAAGCCAAGGCTGGCTTTCTGCTCGTTCTTCGCCTGTCAGTTCTGCAGTGAGAAAGCTAAATGGTGCTGAGGGCAGCACAATCACCTTCTTAAGCAAGAGGAACAAACCCTGCGTGTCCCAAGCTCACAGCATCCATGTAAAGTCTACCCTGTCTCTGGAGTTCAAGGCACCAGGACTTGATGAGATCCTTACTGCATTCACAGATGGCTAGGCATCCTGTGGGAAGATAAGGGAGATGGAAAATAGAGGGGAAATTTATGGAGTAGTGAGCAACCCTTAGCAATAACAGAACAGGCTCCCTCTTTCCTTCTCTCTTCATCTTTTCAATGTGTGTTGTTTTGTGTGCAAAGTGCATGCTCTCATGCTGGAAAGAAGCCAGGCCACAGAAAGATCTACAATAATTTTGCTGAAGTCTCTTTTGTTTGTCCCTTAAGTTCAGAAACCCCTTGGGACGTCTCATGTCTAGGGGAGTTACACTGCTACCTCTGTAAAACTATGTGACTACAACACTGAGAAGTCAGCAAATAAATAACAAACAAGTATGATTACAGCAGAAGTTACAATTTATTTAAAAAATAGGTGTCTCAGAGTAAAAACATTTTTATTCAATATTACCCTCATTTGAATTCATAATGAAAGTAAGCAATTCTTGCTATTGCTTATAATTAGCACGATCTAATGCATAGATAAATACCTATTATGTAAGATTTTGTATATAGTCAGTATGCCTTATTATATAAAATTAAAGAATGTTGTAAATATATTAAAAATCTCACAAAGTCAATGTCAACTACTGAAAATAATTGAAAAATAATGCAAGATCTTGTCACCTTACTTTTGTTACAAGTTCACAAGTCTTTATAGCTTCTTCAACATGTTTAATACAATGTAATAATGAAAAACTGAAAGCACTCAAAAGTGCTCCCTTGGGGCTCATTCCAAGCCCTTTTTCTTTTTCCTTTTTCATCATTCAGTCTTTCTGAAGCCCCTGGGACAACTACTTTAAAACAATCTGTGGTGGTGTGATTTATATTTATATATCTAATGAAGCCTATTTCTTAATAATTATTCTGATTTAATTTAAATAACTCCCTATCTGTTATCTTGATTGGGATGGTCAAGGGAAATAGCTGTATACTTTACTATTAATTGTAAATCTGTGGTTGGTTAAAACACAAAATAACATGTCTTGGCAACAGCAGGTTTTCCTCTTTTGCATCAATGTTCTTCTCTCTGTATATTTTATCACTTCTTCCACACAGTGATAAATAAATAAACTTTGTTTAAGTACAGTTCAAAAACATAAAGGATTACATTTGCAAGTGATGAAAGCAAGAAACATTTGCAGTGGTCAAAACTGTATGCAAAAGGATTACAAAAGGAAGTCAAGGTTTAGTTAGGCAACAGAATGCAGAAAATTTTATAGTAATTATTCACAGAGAGAAGAAAATAGAAAAATTTTGGGTAAAACCAACCACAAAAATGGGACAAAATTAGATTAAAAAATTTCTTCGTTTATGCTAGCTTACCTGGTAGTGTGTGACAAAGTGATTTTGGCTACCCAGATATAGCTACTTATTACTACATCCACAGACACATACACACAAATAAGACCACTCCATGTTCTGCAGGTTAGCCACTGTTAGAAGGATAAAACACATGTTCTATTAGATGTTGTAAATGCTAGAAAAGCCAATCAAAGAATCCAGAGAAGAAATTACTTTGACTGTATGAAGGAAAAGTGTAAACAGGATGCATCATGAACCAAGCAGAACTTTTTAGTCCATGCCAGTGGGTTTGTAGTTCTTGTGTTCAACATCAACTATTGTTTTGCTGCTGCTTCACAATACTTATAACAAGTTTGACATTAAGAAATCTAATAAATAAAGCAAAAAGATATGTTAGAAATTATGAACATTTAATAATAGAAAAGGAAGTCCTAAAAACACTTGAATAATAGTGTCTTCAGACATCATTTGTTCTTTAAAATTAGCTGCTGTTATTACTCACCAAATGCCAGTAGTACACCATCTAAGGAATTACTACATTTAAATGTCTTTACTACAGTAACTATGGTGATACAAGAAAAATTGGGAAAAAAAACCCACCAGATCAGGAACGTTCTTCTCTTTAAACAAACCCTGATTAAGGCTTGTTAAAAATATAGTCTTATAATGGCTCTTTTCTTAAATACAAGGTTCTGTGGATCAAGTTCTCAACAGAGGTGAAATTAAAGACATGAAGCTTGGCAATTTTCTTAGTGTAATTTGGTTTGTATACACTAATAAATAAACACACACCAGTTTGTGTGCTCCATTAGATATCCCTACTGTCCAGTCAAAAGAAAAAAAAAAACACCCTTCCAATGATCCAGACTTTTTTACTGTGGTACTGTTTTGACTGATCAAATTTAACACTGATGGGAAAGGAGGAGCCTAGTATGGCTTTTATGAACTTAATGTAACAAGTGTGATGTCATCATAGAATTATATTATGTGCAAAATGAAAGCCATGCAACAGCTTTATGCACATCATGTTGGAGATGATGACAATGCGCATACACTGGAAGACTAAATTCCACCAGAAACCTCTTCACATATAAATCCCATGTGAAGTGGTATCACAGTTTGAAAAAAAAGGTAAAAATTTTACAGAATAAAGAGTAATGATAACATAGAGGTATCCTGATAATAAAAACCGTCTCTGATGAGCCAGACCCACAGCTCAGAAAAGGATGTATAAACACCCACATAACTCTAGGATAAAATGGATTGTGAGCAGAGGAACATTTTTTCAGTATTTTTACACTTGCCCAGGTAAACCTGAAAGACAATGTCTGACTGAGTACAAGCCATTGGCTATCTCCTTAGATCTTTTTACTTCAAATATGCAGCAGTGCCAAAGAGGGGAGGGACACAGGTCTCTCTGAATAAAAACTGTGTTAACTTTCTTTGGAATGGTAAAGCAAGACTTGTTGGCAGGGAGCAGCAAATGTGTACAGAGGTACTATGACTTTTGAAATGGAAGGCAGATGGACCAGTACAGTCATTTGCATAGACATATCACCTTGACTTAATCTCTGCCCCACACACCTTTGCAACCTTCATCCTAAAAACAGGAGTCTTATTAACATGGTAACACACCGGTCTTCAGAGAAAGTTGGTCACATAAGCAATCTCTTCTGCTCAAAGCCTGGGAAACCGCTCCCAGCTGAAGTTTGGGGGACTTTATATAAAAGTTGCTTTTGCCAAAACTCCTCTCCCAAGAAAGGATATTAGCACTAATCCAGCAACGAACAGTGCAGCATTTCTTCTAAGACTGAACATTCTATTTGCTGACCAAAACCAACGTACATACCTGTTCAACAGTGTGACAGTTTTCTTGGTAGACATAATACCAGAGAAAGGGGATAAGACTAATACATCAGGTCATTAATTTCTCTAACTATGTTTTCTTGAAATCTATTTTAAAGAAAAAACAGAGCTGTTAAAAGTTAGAAAATCAGAATTTACAAATTTACTTGACATAGGTCAACAATCAGTGATTTCAATGCAAGGCCTTTTAGGGTATAATAGTTATAGTAAATGTAAGGTCCTAGTAATAATTATTTTTTAAAGCAGGCAAAGCTTGGCTGAACTAGAAAACTAAAACAAATACATGGCAATGATTTGAAACACTAGGAAACAACCTAGAAAGAGATAGGAGAGAAACTTAAAGCATGAATGGTGATGCATAAATAAATAAAAATGTATTTGCACTGTAAGTTACACGTAAAACTAACAGTGAATTCTAACTGAAGTATAAGAAACATCCTATTACGAGTCAACATTTGCTCTGTGCTGTTTGGAATACTACATTGAGCTCTGGGCATCTCCATACCATGAAGATATTGACGAATTAGAGGGAGTGTAAAAAACACCAGCAAAAATAGTCAGGAAAGAACAATTGACTTGTGAGAAAAAATTGACTCATTAGGGAGGAAGTATTTGGAGTGCATAATTAAGTGTGCAGTCAGTTCCTGTGGTGAAATCTATTTTTTTAACCTCTGAGAAATTTACATAGAAAAACTAGCATTGTATAAAAATAAACACAGTTTTTCTGAAGATCACTGAGGGTTTTCTCTTTTTTTCTTTTTTTTCCAAACTTAGGAAAAATTGGTTTTGCACTACAGGTCAGTCCATTATATGAACATGATATTATAATCCTCAGCTGCCCTTATATGTGATCTGTTGAGTTGCCCTTTGTTTTTAACAATCACAATCAAGCAAAGTAATTAAAGGTCTGCTAGGACTGCTGGCAACGACCTCTGTATTTGCTTTGCTAATGCTTCCTATTTTGAAGATTCTCCAGGACTTCTTTTAGTAGCTTGAGCACCTTGATTTTTTATTTCTGACTTTGGTTAGAGAAAGGTACAAGTTGGAGAAATGACTTGTTTCAGGAAATTGTTTCCTTGTTTCAGGAAATTTCTTATCACTGATAAAGTCATAAAACATATTAAAAACACCACTTCCCCTCATGTTCTTCAATAAGATGATGACAGTGTATCATAGTCGTAAATGGATAATCAACAGAGTTTCTCCCATGCTGGTACTTGCCTGGAAAAGGAACCTCTCCTCCACATTGCTATGTGAATGAGAGGTGCAATCAAGAGGGGTACAGAAACAGAGATCTGAAGATGACATTTGAAAAATCTGTGATGGATTGTGTCCTCCTAATATTGGATGGGGAACTTGCTACAGGAACACATAAGAGAGTTTGTGTTCTCCTGATTCTTTAATTCTTACCGAAACAAAAGCTACAACATAACACCTAGAAAACTACAGATTTTAACTGGTGGTAGTGGGCTGCTATTTTAAAAGGACTAGGTTTCAAAATGCCTCATTTCAAAAGGATGTCTTTATTGACTTTACATTGTTGTGCGTATTTATATTCCTCCTAGACACACCTATACATTCCTCCTGGCACACCTATACTATATTCAGTAAATCAGAATGAAGAACAAAACCTCGTACTTACTGGCCTGTTGCGTTCTGTAGGTGCTGAGCAAGAGAGTGTTGTCACCAATGCATGAGGTACAAACAGGGAATGAGAAAGGACTTAATAGGTGGCCTAAAGATGGGCTGAAGTACGAATGTGGGAAAACTGAAGGTCCTGACTAATTTTCTGGGGAATGTACCTTTCTGATTTCAAATCTAGTGATAATATTGCCCATGAAATTAGAGAAAAGATATGCTTGATATGCTTCTACAAGAACTTGATGAGTTATAACTACCCTCCAGTCTTAGGTTTTTGCTCTGCTGTTCTGCTTGCCGCTTGCAAACACTCCTAGAATGATAGAATAGTTTGGATTGGAAGGGACCTTTAAAGGTCATCTAGTCCAACCCCCCTGCGATGTGCAGGGACATCTTCAACTAGATCAGGTTGTTCAGAGTCTCATCCAACCTGACCTTGTGAATGTTGACCTTGAACCTTCTCTTTGGTTGCTTCTTGCACAGTTTGTGCTTCTAACACTTCACAAAGTTTGTGACTCAGCCTTCCCCCTCTTCCAAGGCACGCCCTTCATGTCCACAAGATTTCTTACAATTACTTCTTTCATACTGCACATGTTTCTAGAGATGGATGTTCTTTCTCTTGTGCTCTCTTGAGTAGGAAATATAAGATAGTTGGACACGACTGAGTTACTGTATACATCTCTCCATTTCCAAGGTATGGTCTCCATCTATATTTACTTACTCCTTTATGAATGTTTGTTTACAGGTCATGCTAACTGGACACTTGGGTGTCACATGGAGTCAGACAAAACTAATTATTTTCTTGCCACTCTTCTTCCATTTCTACTAGATTGCTTAATTTCCACATCATATTAAAAATGTGAGCACTATTCTTCTCCTGCACATCAATATCTACCATGATTATATATTGATAATATTGAAAATAGAGACAGGAGGTTGTATTACAAGGATTTATGTTTTTTAAGTAAGAAAAACTCAAAATCAGCTCTGAAACTCCACTCTCAATTTACAACATGTGTGTAGGTATTGTTACATACGTCATATATTAGACTACATACTGTTATGGAATCCTGTACAACTGCAAGGTTAAATGGTGACAGCCAAGTTTTGACTGCAAAAGACCTTGGTCTGTCTGGCAAATTAAATTCTTAAACTTTATTTATTCATGATGGTAGACTTAAAATGGCCAGTCAGACTTTTATTACAATGCAATAATTTACAGCCACTTCTTGAGCAGTCATACATTATGCCAAAGCCTTAAAAATAATTTTAATCTCTGGCTAACTGCATTTTAAAATGAAAAGAATAATAGACGCTCAAACATGCAGTAATTTAAACTCAAATGATATAATCCCTTGTTAAAGAAAAAACACAACACCCCAAAATATTTTTCCTATTTTTACCTATGCAATATTAGTGGGGATTACTTTTTAATTGAACATGAAACAAGTTCCAGTATTTATTGATGTTTTACTTTTTTTTTTAAAACTGAATCCATGTTTTCTAATCATTGTCTGTTTTCAGAAAAATGCCTGCTAAAAAGTTTAGACATGGTAGTTCAACTGTAAGCTTCTGGGGACATCCACGTTGTATTATGTTTGGCTTAGAATGAGCAACTCCTGCTAGATTCAGCAAAAATAAAGCACAATGACCTCTTCAGCTGGACAGTTGAGCAGCTGGTCTATAACTTAAGCAGAGTTTTGCTTTATGCTTTCTAAACTGTCCTGGGGATTGAATAGACAACATATAAAAATATGACAGGAAGATGATGGATTATGGGTCATAAGTCTCATTTCAGCCATACAAATAAAACATCATGCTTGTGTGTTATAATAATACATTTAATGGACAGAAATTAGCAGATGTTGATTGCATTCTAGTGCACACAGCATACCAAAAATCACAGAGGAATGTTTAAAAGATTGTAAAGAGACTGTATCATTGGATGCCTGTAAAGCAGAGTTAAAGTAGCAAAACCACAGGAAAGACAGTTTGGTGGTTGTCTGGCTTTGGTTTAATCATTCCTCTCTGCCAAATGCAGTCATTAAAGTGTAACAACAATTGTATGCATTTTAGTTTAAAGTGAATGGTAATGCTTTTTCTGCCCCTTCCTAAGTAATACTTTATAGCTGTCAAAACATAAGGTTGTGGCAGACTCTTCTTAAAATAAAACGTCAAGACAAACTTTGGAAAGTAAGTATGAATGAAACTTTGTAGTTCACTGCCATTCAGAATTCTATAAATTATCCAATATAACATATAAAACCACCAAGATTTGGCCCTGTTCAGTTACAACTTGGAACAAGCTTTTATACATAATACATATATGCACACAAAGAAAAATGCAGTTTCATACAAGAACGACCTCTTTAAAAGTTCAGATGTGAAAGCTAGATTTACTTCTTTGAAAGAAAGTCTTCTGTGTACAGTATGTGTTGAAATCCACCTTAACACTTTTTCCAGTCAGTTAACATTTATTTTCAGGAGCCTATGAATCTTATCAATTTTAGAATTCTACCACCATTCACTGAATTTCAAAATTCCCTCCTTCTATATAGGGCCACGTGCAGTAACCTTCGTCCTTGGCCAAACCCAGACTTAGTGACAGAACTAATGGGTGTGCTCTCTGTTTTCATTAAGAAATTGATGAGATCTGGATATAAGATTTTTTTGGCCTCTTCCCAATCATATAACTAGACCATCTGTATTAGCATTATCTGCCATAGATTCATTTAAAAGTGGATTTAGAAATGTAGTTTAATTCAATCAGATAATCATGAGCTAATATATGTAGCAAAGATTGCTTTGTAGATGTACATATTATATTGAATTTGCATGTACTTTACTGGAAATACAGGAATTCTGAGAAAAAATGTACAAATTATTGTAATGTAGAATAAAGATTTTATGTGTCTGTGCTGTTGATTTTACCACATTGCATGCCTCATAGTGAATGGCAGCCCAGAGTAAGGTATGTGTTGAGGTGTTAACAGCCTAGTTTAGATTTACATTTGCTTTAATTTTTCTTCATGGCCATGGCTATTGTAGGCTTGACTTACAGTGAAAGAAAGGCACTTCATGGATGAAAAGTCCATGAATGGTCATTGCATGTAACACATTGTAACATGAAGACTTCTACCAGTTTTGCAACACAATTTAAAACAAAAACGTGGAAACCAGATGGAGACTGTCCATCTCCATTAGTTCTTAAAACTCCTTTCAGGTGTGGATTAACATGAAGGGAATTCCTCAAAGGTTAACTATAAGAAGGACACTAGATGGTTATTAACAGTGGAGACTTACTTTAATTATAATTTTCACATTTTTTATTTGGGCTTTTTGCATAAAATTTCTGAATCAGAGAAAACCTCAAATAATCACTTCTGATCTATACATTTTGTTTTCAAGTGTCTATCTGAACGTTCTCCCAATGTCCCCAATGAAACAAGTTGGCAGAAAGTATCAGGACATGCTATTGTGGTATTGTCATTCATTAGAGAGTACAGCCAAAAGTTATAGGAACAGGTGACTGTTTCAGATCTCAAGATATTTCCATCTTTCAGTACTTTGGGAATACCACCAATATTTAGTGACACATTTTAGTTCTTTCAAGTATCTACAAATTCTACCTACTCATTATAAAATGACCTTGTGTAAAACTGGAAAGATTGCAGTAATTTGTCTTAAAATCTGAACAGTGGTTATGTGACTTTGCACCTTGTTTTTCCCTTTGAAGTCTTAGCTTGTATTAGGATCACCGTATTTTTCTATTATCTGCAAAATCACTGGCTGCATCGAAGGGCTGGATAGGAATTTGTTGTTCATTTACTTTTTCAATACAAGTACAAGAATCTATATAATGAAATTTAGAAAAGCCATGTTCAAAACACACAAAGGGATGTGCAATAAGTAGTAGATCTGTGGAACTCATTGCCAAAGGGCATTGTGGGTACTAAAGGTTTACATGATTCCAAGGACAGTAGACGAATTTCATGGAAGAAGTGTGTTGAGGATTACTAATAGAGAGAAGCCATATTCATCTTAGGATGGCTCCTGAGCTACAGGTAGTCAGGGACTTAAGTCTACTCAAGAGAAGTAGCATAACTTTTTTTTTCCTCTATTCCTACTCTTGTGAAGGTACACATATTTGGTCATTGCTGGAGAAAGAATTCTTCTTTACATGGACTTCTAGTCTGATTTGGTACAGCCATTCTTTAAACAATTTTCTGCTTTTCATTTGACCTAGACTATTTTCTCAGTGCCATATCCTTTTCTGTATTGGAATGATCGATTCATAGGAGAAAACTTTTTCAGTTCCCAGAATTTTCTGTTCATTGTGCTAACAAGTTAATGTGTATGACTTACTGTTCTTCAGAGAATTTCTGAGCATTGTAAGATCTTATGGTAGGCACTGAGATGAGGTATATTCAGACTGATCTTTGTACTTCTACCCAAAATGCCTTTTCCCAGATTTGTTGCTGATGCATCTACTTCAAAGTAGTCATTTCCGCAGAAGAAAAATGTTGTAAAATAAACAAACATTGCAATATGTAAATAAAATCTGAATGCAAATACAACTGTGAAATTTTAATGATCTATCAGGTCTAGGTATTTTGTACTACGCTATAAATGGCAATTTGAAATTTGTTAGCTTTGCATGCATTTCTAAAATAAAACTATTAGAGTTCTGTTTAAACCCTTTAGAATTACAAATAAAGAAGGAAAAATCTATTAAAGTCATAAGCATTCAAAATCTTCCCTAGATTTTAATTCCTTGTTTTGAGTAATGTTTTTTTGAAAGTCAGACCCAATGACACGCACTATGCTCTGTCTCACAGTTGACAATACAGTGCCATCAAAATCATAATTGTTAAAAAAAGAAAGATTAAACATCTTACTCTACAAGTAATACATAATGTCATATACCTATTAGTAAGAAGGCCCATCTTCTATGACCAAAGAGAATAACCTGATTTGAACTAGAAGAACTGAATAGAATTGTTAAACAACCCTTTGCATTTTAAACAACATTTAATTAGAAACACACTTTAACCACCGAAATGATAAAAATCCAAGAGATTAAAATTTGAGTGTCAATTATCATAAAATTCATCATTGTAATTCTTATTAAAACTCAGTGTTTAGATAGGTAATGATTTTATAATATGGCAATTTGCATAAGGAGCCCTGAGATGGCTTATTATTTCGATCCTACACAATTACAATTCTAGCTCCATACATCAGAGCTCTTAGCAATGTAAAATCACTGTGCTAATTAATAAGCCATTTACTGACTGCAGCTAGTTATGGTGGTCCTGCAGCTGACCTTACGGAAGATGAGCCATCTCTGAAGTGCCTGTGTGTAACTACAAACATAATGATGTGCCAGGAGGGAATCATTAAAAATAATTTACACAAGCCTTCATTTACAAGATCTTTTGATAGCATGCTTCCCCGGTGTTTAGATCCACAGTGCAACCCCTACCATTTGGAAAGTGCCAAGCAGGAGAGCGAACGAGGATACCTAAGTGGTTAATTAAGAGCCATTCGGACGCCACAAGAGCCTCCTGAAAAATCCCTCTGATGTCTACTGTGTCAAATGTCTCTCACAGGCAAAACCACAAGAGGTAGCTGCCATAGCAGGCTAATTATTGGGGACCGGGAGCAGCTGGGAACGGCCTGTCACCGAGCGCTTGCTGTGAGCACCCAAGCCCAGGACTGAGCAGAGGCAGAGCACGCTTTTGTGTTGTTGGACTTGAGAGGAACAGTGGAAATGAGATACTGTGATAATCAGAAGTGATTGAATAAGCCATAAAAGCGTGCAGTTGTAGATGAAATTATTCGCTTGTGCTGTTTGATGTATTTTGTAACTTTTTACACTTTACCGTTATTCCACTTCCAACACGTGTTTTTTTAAGACTTTCATTCTGAATGCTTTTAAGAAAACAATAACTTACAAAGGACTTATAGGGATGAAAAAAGATTTCAAAACATCAAAGATAATTTTTATGACATAAAAATAATTTCAAACTACATAAAAAGAACCATAAGGATATTTTTTTTAAAGAAAACCACGTTTAATCACACTACATCGTGAGACTACAGGAGAAAGTATGAACATACACACAAAACAGTCTTCTAATTTCAGTACAGTCAGAACAACTAACAAGACTAAAAGAATATGTCACAGCCTTCCTCACAGCAGCTAGAAATGAACGTAATAAAACACGAAACTTGTGACTTATTTTTTGTTCCCGTAAGTCCTTGCAATGTAGAGGAACAGAGCTGTTTCTTTGTGTGGCATTTTATTAGTTTAGTGGCATTCAATTGGTTTACTGACCTACAAGGGGTTTTCCAAATCTGCATGGGGGATGTGTGTTCTTTTTGCCAGCTTGTTTGTTCATTATGCAGCTAAGAGCAAGTGGTTCATACTCTTAGTGTGCAGACACTTTCAAGGCTGTCTGATACCTTATAAGTTTATTTTCTGAGGTGCCTTGCACAAGTGTTATGTGAGAAAGCAGCATGAACACATTTCTTGTGTGATCCTTGCTAGTGCATCGTGGCTGAGTGCCAGGATTGGGACTGCAAAGAATTAGTTTACTAAAGGCAGAGGCGGCAATGTAGTTGCTCTGTGCCTGTGTTTGTGTGTCTGCAGGTATTTGGGAGAAAGAGAGAAAGAGGAACCCACTGTGTGCTTGGCATCTTATCAATGATACTGACAGGGTTTATAAGTTTGCATGTGTGATTTTTTGAAATATAGCCCATTTTGCCAACTTTATTGTAGTAAGAGGGGAATTACTTTTTTTCTAGATGGAAACCTTCAGGATCCTTCAGGATCTCTGTGATGTGTTCATTTGAAACACATTAGACTTACTTTGCCTCATTTTTAAAAGAGCTATATAAATAAATTCTAAAGAATTAGAAAACAGCTACCTATTTCTTTTATAACCACGTTCTTTTGCAGAAGGAAAATATTATTTTTATAATAACACTACATGTTTCTCAAAGGCATTAAAGAGATGGCTTTCTTTCCAAAACTCTCAGATCATTCTGCATAAATGAATTGAGTAGAATTCATCTCTCCTTGCTACAAATAAGATGCATTGTTCAAGGCAATAATTTGGCCTCCTTCTGTAATCAGTGGAGACAGACAGCTTCAAAAGGGAGGTGGGTTCAAGCCAGCTAGATTACACCTCTCTCATTAGACAAGACAAATCACTCTCACTCTCTCCTCACAGAGTGGGAATCAGCAGCCAGATTGGTCCCTTAATTTTTTTAAGTGGCTAAAATTCTACTTTTCTATAGTTTATCTGTAGCCTGTAGAAGTGGTAAGAAAAGCAGCTGTACATCACAGAGCAGAGGACCATGACACAGGAAAAATTGGAGAAGCAGTGCCACGAATACAGCCTCGATCCTGATGACTTCCAGGCTTCACTGACTCTACACTCTTCATAAGTATAGAGAGATAGTGGGGCAAAACCTCAGCCTGTAGTTCCACCCTGCAGTCTTGTAGGAAGGCAGAATCACATGAAGTGATGTGAGCTTTCATGGCTATTGTCCTCAGCTGGAAACATGACAGTCTCTTTCCTCTGGGCCATCATTACCAGCAACAGCTTCATATAGTTTAAACCAACATTTCTTGTCAAACACCAGTTTATGATGAAACAACTAACCATCTGTTTAACTAACCCAGGCATATGCAGTGCTCTTGCAGAACTTTTTTTGTATTATTATTTTTCAGTCTACTCCATTTGTTGTTGCTGGTGACATTGTTGCTGGTTTTACTGGCAAGCAAAATGAGAGACGATAGTATGCTGATGCCTTCACAAAATAATACCAGCAATCAAAATTTGACCAAATTAGTGACTGGCTTATCATCAAGTTCATACTACATTTGAATAATTCTGTACCATTGAAAAGTTGCAAACTCTAATTAGCATGCCCTATTCTTTGATCTAAGAGGCACAGAATATAGCCAACATTGTCAGGTGAATTACATAACCTGTAGATACCTCTGAGTAGTACAAAAATCAGTAAAACAAACTGTATTTTGAATGCAGCCTTCCAATCTTGCATTCATAAGGGAGAAGAAGAGATAATAGTAGATCAACTATTATTCAGTGAATTTTTTCTGTACATGCATTGAGATGCATGTTTGCCCGTGATTGTATGAAAAGGATCTTACAGAGTTAGAAGTTTGAAGATGATTTCATAATATCTGTGCTTGCTGGATTATTTGTCTGAGACACAGACCTTTTTAAAGACACCAGTATGGTTAAAAGCTAAATGTCTTGCTTTCAAAGTGACAACAATCAACATGTCAAACAAATTACATTGTTCATCTAGGGCAGCTAATGCCCATCTACTTAACAAGAAAAGAGACTTTAAAAATACAGCAAATGGCACTGTCATGACACATATAATAAACAAAGTTCTCATCCTTACATACCTTTGTTGCTAACTTTGTTTTTAATATGTTGAGTCTTTATTCTTAATAGATCTAAGAGTATATTGACAATGAAAAGATGTGTAGTGCAAAGAGAAAACCAATTGTTTTATGATGCAGCAAAGGACATTTTCTTGAACTCATAACTGTAGTGGCATTAGAAAAAGGAGCTAAAAAAGATCAGTCATTTCTGCTGATATGGTGTTAAACCCCAAAATGGAGAATATTTCCGGACTTAAATCTACAGTCAGGTGAGTTTTTGAAAGGAAAAGGAGAAATTCATGCTTCCAGTTTAACAAAATTGATTTTAAGTTTAAAAAACTAGCCATGTCTGCTTGTCTTTATCATATACATAATCCCACTAAATCCAGGAGAGGTGCTCTTGTGAGTGAGGGAAATCCCATACAGGTTTAATTTTGTGCCTAATGCCAGCCCAGATGCTGCTCTGATTAAAGTCAGCAATGAAAACTCTTGTTACTCTGAATGATGCAAGATGAGACCAGTTGTGAAGTGTTGGTGAACCTTTCTTAATTCTGCTGGATTTCCACACATTGTAGATCAGGCCCTAAATTATCTAACTTCATCCTGGCCTCAAGTGTGAAGTTATTCCCTGGGGAAAATCTCCACTCAAATCACTAATATTTCTGCATGGGAAAGGATTGCAAGAGCAGATGTTAATGTTTGCCTTGAGGAATATCCAACATATTTGAGCAATCACAACATATAGTGAGATGGAAAGATAACACCAGAATAAAACAAATGCCTGTCTAAGTGCCCATTCTTCACTATGTTTGGGTTATCTTATTTAGGAGGAAGCATTGTACTCCCTGAAGATCATCACCTGTCATTAAAAAAGAATCTGTGACTGCACACCTACATGATTTTAGGGAGAGGGGAACACTTTCGTGCATTCTCTTTTTTTATATGTGTACAATGAAGTAAAACTTCATTTCCTCTTCTTTCATCTCTGCCTTTTTTTCTTCTTTTTTTAAAGAAAATCAGTTCCATAAAGCCAATAGTTAATAAATGTTTCATACTTACATGTAAAACAAACAGGTTCTATTTTTATAAATATAGCATAATCTTGCTGGCTTAAAATGACTGGGACAAATAACCTTTATTATATTTTATATCATTAGTATTCAATTCAGGTTGAAAATTAAAGTTTCTACATTTAATACCATGTTTTGATTCTTGCCAAGCTTCAGGAATTTTAGTGAAAAAATAATGCCAATGGAGTGCCAGAAAACGCTTCCTTGAAGAGGGCCGTGAAATGTATTTTTAAAGCATCACCGTAGCCACTACCTGTAAATTTGGAAAGACAATCAGTCAAAGGTCCCAGGCTAACTTCTTGTGTAGTCAACAATAATCTTTTCTGGACTTGATAGAGCTTTATCCAGCCTATGGTTATTAGAGACACAAATTGTGCAATTGTTCAGTCCGTTGACATGTAGGAATTTAACAGAGATCCTAAAGGTAAAGTACATGTTTTCAACTCCTCTAGTGCTAGTTCAGCTGAAGGGACAAACCCAGCAATATTTTATTCTAAATATATAGAATAAAGCAGCAGCGCCTTAAACAAATAAGTCCTAATATGGGTTGTACGTTTCTGATGTTTATGTATGAAATATATCTGATATGATAAAAAAGATTTTTCTCTTCTTTTTCCCCTTTTAAAATTCACAAGTACATAAGAAATGATTGAACAAAAAAAGGGTGATCTTAATCACTTAAAAGAGTTAAACATGTTGTTGTCTCCAGCTAAATATAAGCAAGACAATTCTTCACTGTATTCTATAACAGTTATTTTATCTTCATTGGCAGTTTCTGAAGAACTGGTCAGCCCTTTTAATTTATAGCAAATTCTTTTCTTCATTGTTCTTCAAATGCATACAGTAACTTTCCAAACTGTTTTTCTGAACAAAAGAAAATGCAAAATCTGCTTCCTTGCTGTACTCTTAAATATTTCAACAGAATGCAGCAACTTTTTTTTTATTATTATTTTAGATGTATATTTAAGTTTGGAGGAAATAGAAGGTGATCTCCAAGGAATGGACACCTTAATTCCTTTAAATTAACATATGTAAATACTTTCTTGGGTAAGTTGCTTATTATACCACAACCATTTATAACACAAATCACTTCCAGTAAGAACAGAGAAGTATGAAAACACATTCTTGCTCTGATAACAATTTTTGAATCACAATGAGAGTGTCTGGACCATTAAAAGCTTCATCTTGAATCTATAGCAGTCAAGCAAAAATTCAATCGATTTTCAGACAGGTCTATATACTAGTAGTCAACGGCTTATTCAGTCCTACAGAATTTGAGTTTTCCACAACA
Organism: Phaethon aethereus; assembly: GCF_964289735.1. NCBI lineage: Eukaryota > Metazoa > Chordata > Aves > Phaethontiformes > Phaethontidae > Phaethon > Phaethon aethereus. Next base: position 71,576,898 of record NC_138582.1, read on the forward strand.
CAGATGGAAAAGTAAAAGAAAATATTTGTATGAAATTGCCCAGACAAATAACTTATATAAAAGTATGATACAATCTTATAAATAACCATGCAGGAGAGGATGGTCATTGCAAGAACACTTTTGGGAATGGAGAATTTCATAGGATAGAAGTTGGGGAATCGTTGCTCTTCAGTATGTTCTGATTACATTTTCTCATCTTTTCCATATTCCATAGTGGTAATAACAGCTAGAACCTGGAAGGAAAGGCATACTGTATCTGGTTCTACTTTCTTACCCCATGTGATCTGAATTCTTATTTCTCACGGTATTGTCATCAATGGGAGTGAATATTCTGGGGGTTTTCTACCTTTTCAGTCTCCTATTCTGGTGGTCAATGGTATATATTGCAAGGCACAAAGTCAAATAAGTATTAAATGCATGTTATCATATAACATGCAATCACCGTATTTCCATTAATATGGTGACTGCCTGGTGATAGACAAAAAATATGCTGAAATAAAGCTGCCTTGGTTTAAAATGGAATGACAATGTGGAGGCTAAATGGATTGAGATACCAAAACATTTTAATCACAGATATATGCAATTTTATGAATTACACAGCTTCCCTGTTCTGTGGGGAAAACAGAGCAATGCAGAGGAAAGTGGGTGGTTACAGCCATTACCGTGCATCTCCTGTAGCTTCAAGCACCCTTGTTCTCTCAGGCATCTCCAGAGGTCAAAGGGATAGTCCCAAATCCTGGTACAGTGCTCAGGGGTCTTCCAAGCTGTCTTCACAAATGACTCTGGCCACTAAAGTGTACAGACTGGGTGGAAAACATCAATTCTTGATTGTCTTGTTCCTACACTTGGTGGCTAAATACCAGCTCTTGCTGCTGCTGCTGCTCACAGTGTGCTCCTTTTGAAGAGTCTCCACATGTTCACAACTTTCTCAGTGATAGACAGGTCGTTTATGCTGAAGTTATTTCCTTATTCTTATAACTAGACTATTCCCTTATCCTATAGGGTTAACTTAAGGTCATGCATATTGACCTTAACACTAACATTAACACTATTGTCAACTAAGCCAAACTTATCCTAACTGCTACAGAAAGAAAGGAAGGAAAGGGGTTCTCTTGGGAAATAATCATCTCTTGCGTGGTGTAAGTGGTATTTGGTGATGCTTCCGTCTCCTTATGTCTTGCTTAAACCACATAGCATCTAGTGCGAGTACTATATCTTATAGTAGAAAAGCCTCCATATAGAAAAAGAATTCTCAAATGGGTAGTGGAGTCTTTGTGATATTGTTCTCCTCTATCTCGTACTGGCTCTGAAAAAAAACGAAAATTCATCTTGTAGATATACCAGTGGAGTACAGAAATATGTGAATAATAGAAAAAGATAGATATGGAAGAGGAAAAAAAAAGCAGGTTTGTTCTATTTTTACTTATATTTAACATAAACAAGACTTTTTTGTGGTACTTCCGTGTTCAAAACATCATATTGAGGCAAGATATTAAGAAGATACTAAATAAGGTTAAGAGGAAGCAGGAGGCAGGTATTGCTACTGGGGAAGTAGAGGTTGTTCTGCTGTTGGGAGGCCGGGAGGTACCTGCAGACAACCAGTAAGT